>NW_019525337.1:1961456-2007110 GCF_002814215.2 Seriola lalandi dorsalis
GGGGGGGGGGGGGGGGGGGGGGGGGGGCTGTCCTTCTTACACTTCATAGACCAAGAAGGCTGAATCTAATGAGATGGTCTGGCCTACTAAGGATTTCCGCTTTGCATCCCCAGCTGTCCCCACCCTCACCGTTGCATCACAAAGCGCCGTGCTTGTCCCCTTGGAACTTTGACAAAAGATTTTTCACTAAAACTTGAAGTTTTTGAGGCCGGTGGTTTTAACAGTGGTACCATTAGCTGTTGAACTGAGCTTAAACCCAATATAACATTTAACAGTGCAATCTTCAGGCTCTGTCAGTGTTGTTTGCTGCCATATTATTTTCATTAATGGCGCACGATGAATCTTGGGATAGGTTGGACCACAAAGGATCCACCCGTTGGAGCCTGAAGTGAGACAGTCTAGTTGCATCCCTGTGAAGTACTCAGACTTCAGATGCAGCCTCTGAATTGGCTCCATCTAAAGTCCTGAGTCCTGCTACCTGAACCTAACCTTCAGTCCCAGCAGAGCATCATCTTATGAGCCGAGTTGGCACTGTTTTGTTGCTCAAAATTTGGGTCTTTTATTTTCAAATGAAAATTTCTCTCTCTGACTGTTCCAGTTGTCTGATTATGTTTTAAGAAAATTCACAATTCCCAGCTGATGCATTAGCATGGAAAAACTAATGGTCGGTAGAGAATGAAATAAAGCAAAAATTTAGCTGGGGTCTCAAACTTGGCAGTGCCAGTCAGGTTCAGTCTAAAAGACATGGGTGAGGGCTGAGTTCTGGTCTCAGTTGTAGGCCCCATGATAGAACAGGATTTTTTAGCAACAATTCAGGTGATTTCACTTTCAGTTTTACCTCCAAACAATGTAGTATAGATCCTGGTTTGTTAACAACCCATCTGATCATCTACTCAGGTTTAATTTTGCTCTGTTGCTGTGTCTGACATCTTAATAATTATTTTACTGTGTGCTGTTGCATTGTTTGCATCTCTGAAGGTCAAAGTCTTCCCATAAAGCAGCACTGATCAACTCTGTGGATCATAATCAGGGGACACTGAACCAGATGTATTTCTTACCCTCATATGAAATGATGTGAATTTCTGATACATACCTGCCTACATTTTCTTCTGGCACTGAAGCATGAATTCCTAAGGTAATTATTTCCAGTCTAATCATCGTAAACATAAACTTCCCTCCCACCTGCCCAAGCTGTCTGTTTGACCATTGAAGGAGGCTGTCAAGAGAGAAAGACCAAAAAGAAGATTATGTTGTCTTTAATGAAGACTTTGCTATATACTGCCTTTGCCTTCTATTGCACTTTGCTACTCATCTCATTGGCACTGTAGGGGTGGTGGTGGGAGGGGGAGAGGAAGGACAGGCTGCCAGAACCATAGAGGCCGGATCATGTTTTTCTCTATGGGCTCATGGGAGATCATCCCTCCACTGATGCCTTTTGATTATGTCAGAAGAGTTTAAGACTGTGGTGTGACTGTGGAGATTTTATCACAGCAGCTCTGGGAAAACAGCTCTGGGGAAACACAGACCTTTACATCGCTATAAAACGCCTCATTATAAAACGCCTCATATCTGGTCTGTATCTAGGTCTAATATAGCTTGATTAATGCTGGAATCTTTGTGCAACCTACATTTCATGTTTTATGATTTTACATAATTTGAACATGACAGGGCTAAAGCATTTTATTGGTTGTTTACATGATGTACATTATGTATTGTGTGTAAATGTGTTTTTGGTGTACTTACATACTGTAAAACCTGAGTTTGCTGACCTAAGAGAATCTTGTACATATTGTTATTTATTTCATATGAAATGTGTGTGTGTGTGGTTGTGTGTGTGTGTGTGTGTGTGTGTGTGTGTGTGTGTGTGTGTGTGTGTGTGCATGCATGCGTGCGTGTGTGAAAGAGAGATTATTGGGAGTATGTCTTCATTTAAAATGCAGATACTCACCATGTTTTTGTACCTTGTAATGTGGAAGCAGATGGTAGCCGGTCCACACGTCGTCCTCATGGCTCTTTACACATAAATCTGCACCTGAGTGGACAACACAAACACATTTACCATTGTGTCTTCCGCACTGTCGCCTCACAGTTTGAATCTTTTTGGCCTTAGATTAATCACAGTCTCGTCCTGTCCACATGCCTGAAACATATGCTGCTCCTTGTTTTGGAAAGAAACTGTAATCTGTGGTAGGAGAAATCTTCAGAGGGGTGTTTAATAAGGAAAACTGCATTAAGGAGCATTAACACCTGTTTACTTACCAGTCTCATCAAGACTTTCAGTCATCGTTGCATCTACAGAAGAAGAGGTTATAATTCGTCCTCTGAACAGCTGCTTCTTCAGGGCAGACTGGAGGCTACAGTGACTCAGTATTGGAAAGTGACAAGACAGGCCAGGGCTACCAGGTTAGCATGCTTACTTCATGACAAGAAAATAAATGGTAGATATAGAGGCAAAACATGGTTGCTTACACTGCTGGTGAGTAAAGTAATGAAGTTTGATGCTGAACTCACAACCTTTCTTCTACGTATACAGTAAACAGCTGCTAATGCTAACATTAGCTATGTAGCAATAGCAAAACTTACAAATAGCTCCTTTAATCCAAGATAGTGCTAATGAGATCTGTTAAATTTGGTTAAAGAACAGCTGGTGGACTACTTGAAAACACAGACCTGAAAAATTGAGCACAGATCACTACACTTTACACTAAACTGTGATACTGTGTGATAAAACTCTGATGAATCAGATGGGGCACAAAATAAGATTATTTGCAGTTTGTAAGAGCCAAGGTTCAATTGGTTTGTAGAGGTGACAATAACAGTCACATGGTTGAAGTACTGATGAAATACTTTTAAACTGTTTGTCTTTTTAGGTCAGTATTTCTGTCTTTCATATTTTTGATTTAAATGAGAGAAAAAGGTTAGCCTATAGCTAACCAAGGGTCTAAGAACACAGGTGCTGTGTCAGTATGCTATCAGATACACATAGTTCACATGCTGATGTTTAGTAGTTATTGATTTCCATTTTTAGTGTGTTAGCATCCCAACATTTTACCAGTAAAATAAGTACAGCTGAGGCTGATGGAAATGTTGTTTGATTTGCTGGCATGTGATTTGTTTAATTAAATTTTAATACAATCCCTACAAAGGTTTTAAGACTTTTCACTCTGAATCACTAACTCCACCCTCTTGGAGGCACCAGAGAGGATCACCAACGTTAGTGTGATACATCATCTGGAACTGAATTTCTGTGCCAATTATCTATTTCATGTTAGGTCATTTTAGTGAATAAGTGAAACTCTGACCTGCTGGTTGTGCTACATTAAAAATCAGGGGACCACCAATGTCATTAGGCTTCTTCATCTGGGGACCATGACTGTTTCATGGCAATTCATCAAAGAGTTGTTGAGATGAAGTCTGAGTCAAGGAGCTACTGGTGATGTTGCTTTATTAAACTTTATTAAACACCCCTCTGGTCATACAAGTGCTACAGCAAAGTCTTAAGTGGAAGAGATGATTGATGGAAACAGGATGGAAAATAACAGCACTGACTGAGGTTTGAAAGCACCACAGTTACACCAGTTACAATGTGTTTTTGTGCTTGTAGTGTTATCACAATGACAGTGTCAGCTCTCACCGATGGCTGTTTCCTCCCCTTAGCTTTGTAACTGATGACGAAATGTTGTTTTCCTCATTTACACTGTCCACATCCAGTGCATGTTTTGGAGAAAAATAAAGTCTACAACTTAATTGTGTCACTTTCCATTGTGATCTCAGTCTGTTGAATGTGACTTTATGAATCCTGTTTTATTTTTGAAAACTATTGTTCATGTAAAAGCTGTTTTACGCGGTTTACAGTATTCTACAGTCTGAATGTGCTTCACTAAATGGATGAGGGTATGAATGAAAGATATATATTTTCATAGATCATCTACATGTATACAATAGTACTGTGTATTACAATGCTGTATTACTTGAATTACAGTGACAAATTTTCACTGTCATCTCTTTGCTCCTGCCAGCACATTGGATTTGTGATTATGGAGTTAAGGTTGCAATGATGAATATCTTTACAGTAACCATGGATCAAATGACTGTTTGTATGTCGCTTTTAGTGAAGAATCCACAGAAAAGGATCCCCCAATTATGCGTTATTATCAGCTCCATAGAGCCTTTTGGCGGGAACTACCACAGAGGCAGTCTTGAGTACTTTGGCAAGTAGGGTTGCCACCCGTCCCATAAAATACAGGATCGTCACGTATTTCAAAATAAATTGCAATTTGTCCCGTATTTTTATTCATGTTATGTCCTTAAAGTGCTGTGTATAATGTAATGTCAAGTAAAACCAAACCAGTGGTAGCCTACAAGTAGATTGGTTTATCATTTAGCAATAGACTGACAAGCTGGGTTGGTCACTTATTTTTTCACATAAAAGGTGGCAACCCTATTGGCAGGTGTTTATATCTGTCCATCTGGTGTGGAAAGATTTTTGTCATGGCAATAGCGTCACTCCTAGGCCTACACTCAGATTATAGGAAAACACCCAACCGGCTTGTGTGAATATTGTCAGGCAGAGGAAACATACATGCAATTACACAATGTGATAGGTATGAGCCAGAGAGACAAGCTATGAAGGAAGAGCTCAGGAGGCTGGATGTTCATGACATTACAAATCACACTTGATGGATTTACCTTAGGGGCAGAGCAAAAAAGTTTTCAGTGAATTTCTTAGATGGGGTTATGGAATAGAATTTAATCTCTGATCCACACTCCGGAGCAGAGGGTGGCGGTAATGCACGTATTACGCTGGTTGCCAAGAAGAAGAAGAAGAAGAAGAAGAAGAAGAAGAAGAAGAAGAAGAAGAAGAAGAAGAAGAAGAACTACTACTACTACAACTACAACTACAACTACAGTGTATGACCTGCGCTGTAGAAGCTTGACGGTATATCGCATGTAATTTGCATTACGGCGCAGTCACTGTTATAGCTGCAAACCATCGAGATAATGGGACGTAAAGTGACTCTCGCGACCTGCTCGTTGAATCAGTGGAGTTTGGACTTTGAAGGCAACTTGGAGAGAATATTGAAAAGTAAGTGGTGGGACTGTCTGAAGCTGCTTCAGCTGCACACTAACATATGGTTTACAGATTTACGGCTGCGAGGAGCTGCTAACTTAAGTGTAGAGCTGATCACATTTAATCTTAAAATAAGTGGTGAATGATGGACGTGGAAGATAGTGAATGTGTTACATTGTAAAATGCTTTATGCTGTTGGAGGGTCACATGGCTAAGCCGAGCACACAGAGAGATTCAATCTGTGCCTCCGAGTTTGATTTAGGCTGACTTGATCGTCAAAGTGAGCTGCCGGTGTTACACCGAAATCTGTGACCCGTCAGATTTTGTGACCACACAGATTCTGGCTCACTGTCGACGAACCAAATGCTGAAAATGTGCAACAGCCCCTCTGTGTGACTTCAGGGGCGGAGTATTAACAAAGATCCTCTATATAGAAGATACCGCATTACAGGCAGCGCCAATAGTATGAAGTGGGAAACAGTTCCAGTCTCCTGAGTGGGCGTAAGTGTAATAATATTAAAATCTATCCCTGTCTAGACTTACCTCTCTGCAGCCTTTGGGAAAGAAAAGACACATCCGTTTTTCTGGTTATTGCAGCCTATTGCTGCACAAAGCTCGGGCATTTTAACACTGATTGATTACTTGTCCCTGCCAAGAGAATACAACAATAGACGATACAACACGGACAGATTTGCGCCTTTTTTGCAGCAATTTTTTTAATGTATTAACGACATTTGATCAGCCCAGTACAAAGTCATGTCAATTTAATAGGCTAATAATCTGTTTTAGCAATTGTTAAGCAATGATACAAGTTCTATTTAAGTTTTAAAGTTTAATCCATGGGTTAACGTATAAATAAGTAAATCCAAAAATAACTGGTCCGTCTAAACATCTCGTTATCGGTTGGCAAACGATGTCGGCAGTTGACAGATCTCGCGAGAGTATAGCACTGAGACAGAGGCAGGTCTCCAGTAAAGTTAATTTTCTCCTGATCTGTTGATCTGAAAAAATGTCATTTTGATGTTAGAATGTTCCGAAGACGTGTGGCTTGTGAAGACTGGGTTCAATATTTATCCTGTGATTTATTCCAGCAAAAGAATTTTGAATTTGAATTTGTTCACTTCGCCCATTGAAATGAATACACTCAGACCTGCTTCCGGTCTCTAAAGGGGCCGGGAGCTGAAGAAACTCACGTCACACACATACAGGAAATAAACGGAAATGAAGCCTCTCAGTTTTCTCTACTGTCTCTGGTATTAAACGACTGCTCTCAAGTCGGACAACAGTCTACTTCCCGTAGCGCGAGTAGAGGGCAGCTCAACCTGCTGCTGTGTCACAGTGTCACAGCAGCAGCTAATTATTTACCTCTGTAAAAGTAGATCTGAAGTTCTTACATTAAAAATGCAACACATGTCATGCGTGGAAAAAGCCATGTCCTAACAGAGGTGTTTCAGCCCAGAGCCCTTGAATAGAGAGTCGCGTCATCTGCGTTCACTCTATGGACCATTTTTTTTACAGAAATGGCGGAACATGGATCATCTCAATTTTTGGAAATGCTAGCAGCGCAGCAGAATTGCAGCAGAATATACCGTCTGTGATGAACGTTTAACAGGTGAGACTTGTAAATAACCGGATTGCATGTTATCAGCATGTCAACATCTAATTAACGTGCATTAAAGCATGTTAGTGGATTCTCCACTAAATTAGTATATTTAAGGACGATAACAGATTAGACTTAGATACTGCATATGGATAAAGTTAGCAACACTAAACATTAACCAGGAGCCGCCTATTGGTTGTAAATCCTGTCTCGTAATGTCATTTCATCCAACGTTGTGGAATTCGAGTAAAAGGCTGGAAGTGATTTTTTTATGGGGTGCAGATGGTTATATATTAGTGAAATATAACATTGGGTGTGTGTGGATATCCATTTTGGAGCGCGAGTTTACGTCATATAGCAGTAATAATGAATAGAGCTATTTTTGTGATACATCGCTAAAGTGCATTATTGAGAAGATAAGGTTTCTAAACGGTAAACAAAAACGTAACTTGAATGTATTTGGGCTTTGTCATTCTTTTGACCATTACCTTTCTATATTACTTTGCATCTCAGCTGATTTTGGATTGATGACAAAGGGAGAGGGAAGATGGAGGAAGGTTGAAAACAAAAGGTAAGGTTCAAAAACAGCAATTTTGAAAAAATAATGGCGATTCACACTAACTACTAAAAGTATTATACTTCTTTATTAATGAGTAATTAAGTTAAGTAAGTTGGTGTATATTAGTAAGCAATTGTAGTAGCACTAGGTGCTATGTGGTGCAGGAGTTGCTGCATTTCAGGCTGAGTGGACCATGGTGAGATTGTTGCATTCAGTCATAGTCATACTGCCATATTATGTAAGGAATCATACTTGACATTTTATATTAATTAATTAATAATAATAAATAATAATATTATTATTATCATAATTTTCATCATATCACTTCAAAATAAGACGTAATACTGTAATTATTAAGAGTTAATACTTACTATACCTGTGACCTCAAAATGTAACTGCAGAGTCTCTTGAATTTACTTCCCACACAACAATTCAGTTCTGTCTACCCATATAAATATCCCTTAGTGGTTGAATTCACAGTATTAGGGAACACATTATACTTACTGGACATGTATATACTAATTACATTATTACTTTATAGGAATTCATATCAAATAATCATCAAATTTCCTGTGTGTCTGAACATACTTCACAAATAAAAAAACTCACTAAGAAAACATCAGTTACTGATGCCACTTGTCATACTTTGTTTAACATCAGCGGCAAAAGCTGATGATGATCCCAACTAATGAAGCTCCATAACTTTAATAATGTCCAAGAAAGGTTGAATTAAGGGCAAGTGGACTTGGTTTTAGATACTACAAGATAGTTCAGAGATGAAGAAACCTCTTGGATGAGAGGTGAAACATCTTCAGTATCTACAACTAAGTCCACTTTTCTTGGATAACCATGACTTGGATGACTGAAAATCTTCACAGATGTATGGGTATGTCTGACCCTTTCTCATCTGTCTTTTCCCCCCTCAGCACGAGAACCATAGAACCGTGCTCTAGCCAAGTGCTGTAAAATAGACAGAGATTTCAAACACAGTTCTGCAAACACAGCAGAGCTGAAAGTTCAGCAAGCCTCTCATGGACAAACAGAGTAGTCAATCATCCAGGATGTACCCACATGCTGGAATTCAACACTTGAGATGATAATGCGTGTCCAACACAACAAAGAACCACTGAAGGCAACACTGGCCCAGCAGAAGAACAACATAGCTATTGCTAACCTCAGCTGGATATGACAGGCTAGCAAAGTTGGAAACACAGCTTGAGTCATGCAGGTAAAGTGATTTTCCTAGTCTCAACTATTTTATTTTCTTCAATATAATGGTATTATGGGTAAGGTATAATGGTAACTTTATTATTGTATTTTAGAAATAATTTTAGGCCTGTCCACTAAATGGGTGTTATGATGAAAAATGTAGTCTATAATTCTGTTGGTCTTGTTTGTGTGTTTGAGGGTATGTCACTGAGCTCCTGGGGGGTGACAATATGTGTCCTGCTCTGTGGTCCTGCCTGCACTCTGCCACCTCATGCGTACAATGGAGATCTCAGACGTTGACCTTGCTACAAGGCTACATTCTCAGAGGACCTCACAACACATGAAAGGAGAACACGAACCTTTCATGGTTAAAGGTAGCAACAGCTCCAGACCCTCAATTAAAGGACCCCAGGTGCCTGCCCAAAGCAGGGAGTGGAGAGGTGTGGCAAAAGCTGAGTCATATGCCGAAGGACAGAGAAACTGCATCACAGGCCTGCAGAGAGGAAATGGAACCAGAGCCACCAAGGAAGAAGATGGCTCTCCTACTAATGCTGTCAGTTTCTGGTGAGGAGGCACTTTCCACAGACAAAACTCTGGAGCCCAGTGTCAGCATAGATTACGGTGGTGGTCAGCACACACTGGTGCCCATGGTAGGCTAGCCCAAAAGTAGACTATGAACTGGTTGACTGGAGTCATGTCACACAACACGTTTACATAGTTTCAAGTAATGTTATTCAATTAAGTGTGTGAAAAGGGACTGTTCACTTTGTTTATTTCAAGACACTTATCACTTTCAGTTTATTATTCAGCTTTCAGCCCACTCAATGTAATGTCGAATTTATTTGGGTGAAATGTTATTTTACAATTTACAGACAAGCTGTTATAATTACTTTGTAGCAGATGTATTGTAACTGTTTTTGTGTTTTTGTCTTGTATTTAAGTTGGCAGGTCATTATGGACGTTGTGGGCGATGCCAAGCACTCCCTCAGACTTTTTAGTCAGTCTAATGATGAGGCACTTTAATTAGTTAAACATCTGTACAGTTATAGAGTAGAGCCCAGTGTCAGCTTAGAGGCTACTACAGTGTTTGTTGACACACACACTTGCCCGTGCTGTGCCAAGCTAGTTAAAAGGAAATGGAAGACTTCATGACTGGAGTCATTTGACACAAGTATATGAGGAAAATTTGTGATGTGCGATAACTGTTCAATATTGCGGTCACAGTTACTTGTAATAAATAAACAGATATTGAAGTGTGTAGTTTTGCTGTTCACTATTAGCTTAACGTAACTGCGCTGCATATGTGTAAATCAAACTGCGGTGGACGGGAGACGTTAAAAATGTAGGTTTTCTACATGATAAAATCTTGTTGAACAGGTGGTGTGATGAAGGACGGTAATTGGTTTTTCAATCGCAAAGGTTGTGATGACACACACAGAACTACGACTGTAGTAAAATGTTAACTTCTCACTGGTCTCCACCCCCCGCCTCTGCGCTGTGTGTATGAGAGGCTTCAGCCCGACACCAAAACGCAAGTTGAAAACCCTGTGTGACTGCATGACATGTGTAATAAATACAATTATTTCTTTCCAATTTATCACGTTTCAGTCAGTCTTTTGCTTGTTGCATATGTTCATATCACGATGACAATGAAAATACAATTTATTGGTCAGCACTAATATAAATGGAGAGAGGAACAGAGTTTATTTTATTTCTATATATGCTATGAATCAGTATCTTTCACAAGGCTTTTGAATATTCTCGTTTAACCTCCTAAGACCCGAACTCTTGCATGGTGTGCATTTTTAATTTCTCTTTGCTATCTAGGCGGATTGGGACCTGAGAAAAATTATGTCCACATATGAGGACATTAGTTTTAAATTTCGATTACTGAGTGGCAGTATAATATCCTCATATGTGGTCACCAGGCCCTTGTTGAGAAAAAGTTAGTATTGTGGTCTAGAGAACCCAAAATGTGAGGTCCACATATGTGGACGCCAGGTCCTAGGAGGTTAAACATTTCACATATTTTCACATTTCTCTTTTTTATTTTGAGTAATTTGCATGCATTTGTCGCTTTTTCATTGTTTTAACCTTGTGAAGCCCTTTGAAATCTCTGGTTTTGGTAAGTGCTATATAACTAAACTATTTTATGATAATAATTATTATGTTAATTTCATTCCTTGTCTTCCATCAATGTAAAACCTTGCTGGGCTTTTATGGAATTGAGCATCATTAATAGGATTATTCCACTTAATGTTAATAATTAGAATGTATTATGTGTTTTATTCTTCACTCAGCCATTAAAGAACAAATAACATCCTAAAAGGAAGCGAGACTGTTGCATGTTTTTTACTGGGGAGTTAAGCGTAACTATAGTGTGTTTGGGAAGCAGTGAGTACATGATATAATTTCTAATGGTGTTTGCATTTGTAGCATACACGTTTCAGCTCAGCAGGAAAGCTCCAATAAAAGGTATTTTTGATGGAGTCTCACACATGTTGGAGATTTAAAGAGTGTAAAGGGGTGTCATACAGCTATAGAATTAAGTTTGATGAAGTAGTTAATGAAAAGTACTAAACCTTTTCTGCTTCACTTTGATTTGGCGTACTTGTCTGATAGAGTTTCCCCAGATTACTTGTACCAAGTAAGGCAGTATTTTCCCAAACCATTGCCGTGCAAGAATTGTTGGATTTTTGGTTGTAATTTGGAGAGATTTTGCTACAGTCATGCAGCATAGAAGGGTAACTGTCCATAGAGAGTAAGGGACACTGAAATAATCAAGCATGAGGAAGTGGGTAAGAAATGTTGTGAGTTGAGACAAGAAGTTTTGGGACTTTTTGGCAATGGTAAATATGTAATAAACTGTTCCGCTGGAGTAGGAAGAAAAAGTAAAAACATTGACTCATCTAACAATCTGAGAAAATTGTGGATTCAGCAGGGAGATTTCTTGGATTTATCAGATTTTCTGCAGATGGTGTGAAGTAGCTGTTGAGGTTTTAGTTTATCTCAAAAACCTGAAAACCTGTTTCTATTTTAAATTCAGATGGCAGTAATGTGACAACGTGCTGTATATCCCTTTCCAATGACCTATTCAAATCTCCTTCAATTTGTCAAGTAGATGGTGAGCACCTGCAATTGTGATATTTGGGAGATAATGGAGATAAGCTAATATGCTGTAATACAACAAGAGTGCTTACTGTAATCTAAAATAAGTATATGTTCCAAACATTCAAAATGGAGTGATAGTGTAGACCTCGATTCTAACCCTTAATGTTTGTGTTGCCTCAGATCTTATGGTGAGGAAACTGATGTCTCTCTAGAATTGATAAGCCTTTTTGTGCTGTAAACTGTCTACTGTAAAACAATTAACACCCATGGCACAGGAGTCAAAGTGGATGGGACCCTTGTCAAAAAGTCCTTTTAGGATTCCAAAAGAACATATCAAGTAAAAATCTATTTGATCGAAGCAAGATAAAATCCAATCCTATAGAATGCAATGGTGTATATATAATCTTACAGTTTATATCCTGTAATATTACATGGGAGGAATGCCTGAGGCATTCACACTGTTGTTTGTCAAATCTTTATTTTATTATTGGTGTAAATACTGAGTCAGCATACTACATACTTTCAGCTACAGACTTCATTCAAACTTTAAACTGTGCACGAGGCAGCTATTAAGTGATTATTCATCTTATTTATATCTTAAATTGTAGTTTTTACTGTTTAGGATGCAGTTCATCTTACTAATTTGGTAACTGTTGTTTGTTACACCTGCCATCATGCCTTTTTCAACCATTTCAGAACATTCAATCTCCAGCTTTCAAGTTATGCTTTTAATCTTCAGGCATTGCTTCACCTACTTCAGCATTACTTCAGCAGTTGCTTCAGCTACTTCAGCAATATCATTAAGCCCTCAGCATTCACACGCATTTTCAGCATGAAATGCGTTATCTTGTTCTTTCTTTTCAGCCTTTCTACGGCATCTAACTACTCCTTCATACTTTTTCCTCCAGAAACCATTCAACCATCAAAACGTTCAGCTCCTTCAGGAAATTCCTGTTTGTATACGACTTTTTTCTATATTCATAATTTTCAAAATATTAAGCTTTTTCTGCTACTTTTTTGCCATTCAAGTGAATGGCGAGACTGATTAAATCCCTGAAAACCCTCTTTGAACTTCAACTACTTAAGCATACTTTCAGCTGCAGACTTCTTTCAAACTTTTAAATGTTCACAACACTTTCCACCTAAGAAATTGTAATCAACTTTTTCATATCTTCTACAGTTTTTGATTAATCACAGTCTTAATTTTATGCTTTTTTCTGATCATTTTTGAGTTTATAATGAGTTAGCATTGCATGAAATGTTCAGGGCTAGAGCGGGTGACATCACCGCTAGAGTTGGAGAAGGCGTTAAACTGCTAAAAGAAATCCTCTGTAATTCTCACAGAATTTGAACTCTTCCCTTCAAAGTGGCTGGCAACCATATAACTACCCCATTCACTCTAATGTAAAATGAGAGCAGAAAATCAGGAGGAAACTGAAAGGGAGGCATTCTTAAAATCGCTGCACATTTTTGGCACCTGTAGCGTTAAGCCATATTTAAGGATTTACTCTCGTTGAAATGGGGCACCAGTCCTCTAGGAGGACAACAATGAATTACTTCATTGCCAAATTTATCAATCTCATATCGGAAGCCATGACTTCTCGATTCAATGGATCTCCAGTCTCTACGTCAAAAGAATACAACAGGACAACAACTGGGTGTAAATAAAAGAGTTTATTTAACTAAACTACTATCTACAGAGAAAATGCAGGGTGTAATAATCATAAAGATGAAAATAATAATGAAATGAGCAGTGTGATGAGTTGGCAATGGTGGGAGATAATATGTTATGGCTATACACTGTGGCTATACAGCTAATGATACTACATCTACGAATTAGGTTTGATAATTAAATATTGCTATATTTCGACATCAACCCAGTCATGAGCAGAGTGTTAAGACCGGCCTACTGTGAGTTGCGCTGTAGCTGGAGACCCTCGGCTGGAACCCAGGTGGCTGTGGTTGCCGTGGTAACCCTGGAGACTCGGGGTCTAGGTGGATTCTTCTGGAGGCCGTGTCCCATTATCACGATGACGGATTCTGCCGGTGTCTCAGCGGTTCAGCTCTGGTGGAGTTTGCCAGGAGACTTTCTGTCTCGGGCTCTCTTGATTTCTGCTCGGCTTCTCTGCAGGCGGTCGTGCAGATGTTATCTGCTGTTGTCTCTTGCGGGTTGATGCGAAATAAACTGTAATGCTCTTCACTTTGGCTGGATAACTTTAAAGGAGACTGGCGTTGACCAGATGACTCTAAAGTTGTCAAAATCTTCAAAAAGGAAAACTTGATGATGATTAAAAGATACAAAATTACTCTGAGGTACTTCTGTTGCTTTGGTTCAGTTGGTCTTGACTTGGCTTATAAAAATAAAAGATTGCGCATGTAGACAAAAATCATGTTACTTGTAGCTTGTGGCAAAGAAAAATAAAAGACGCGGAAAGTGCAAAAATGACTAAGAGCCATGAGTTTGTGGCGAGCAGTTTAGAGCTAAGAGTTTACATGGCTACAGAGCTGGGCTTTGAGCTGGGACTCTGAGCTTTGAGCAAAGATCTCAGCTTCTAGTTCTCTGCATCGTTTCTCGCTTCTCGCATCTTCTTGTCGTCCTGATTAAGGCTTAGGCCTGGTTTTGGCTTCTGAACAGGCTTAGAATAGGCTTAGAATAGGCTTCTGAACAGGCATCAGCTTTTGGCAATGTGTGAATTGTTCACGACTGTTTTATCCCCTGGGGGCTGGCGCATGTTCAGGGGCCTCACCCATCTTCTCCTGTGTTTCCACTTGGAGAAGAGAGTAATTTTCCACTGAACTTTAGAGTAATTTAAATCTAGAGTTTACTTATAAACTCTCACATCCTTCTTCCACCATGACCACAAAACATTAAATGAAATAACATAAAACTACTTGCACTAATAATAGCAGAGAGGAGTAATAGGAGTGTTGATTTCATATTACATCCTTCAAACCTAGAATTAATTATGATACAAGTTGTTAATTGATCAAACAACAATATAAACATTTCCCAAAGCTAATAGTTTATAAATGTGGATTACACAGCAGTTCTTTGACTGTAATAATAATAATATGGACATGCTGGATGTCATGTAGTGTGTGTTACCTCGTGTGAAGGATGCTGACAGTATGGTCACATGAAAGACATTGTCTTAAAATCTACATGTTACATTTCAAACATTCTATGCGATAGAGGTTTGGGGTCTCACGAGTTAGGGAACAGTTAGATATTTAATTTTACATTCATCCTTTGATCTGTGTCTGTGAAGAGAGTTCTGCTGGTCACTACCCAGGATTGGAATGTGGGTTGTAGTTTATGACTCTTATCTAGAGAGGGCCAAAGGAAGGGAGGTTGGTGTGTGCGTGTGTGTGTGTTCATGCATGGCACAGACAGAGCAGGATTCACACCTTAGTGTTAATCAGTCCTTTTGTTGTTACTTGTCCTATACAAGAAACAATCAAATATCATTAAACAAAGTCTTATTGTTACAAACTGGAGATTTTGCCTATATTCTCCAGTTGTCTGGTGTCCATTGGTTGATCTTCTGGAGCTGACCCTTTGATCTTTGGTCTGGTTCTGTGTTGTTCGGCCATGCTAACAGCATTGTCTGTTTGTGGAAGAGGGGTCCTTTGTCTCTGTTTCCTATCAATCTGATAGTTTGATGGTGGAAAGAGTCGCAAAGTGTCAATTGGGGGTCCGTAACTCTGCATGTCCTTATAATGAACTTCCTTAATGGCTTTTGACTGATGCCAGGCCACGTATGTACGCTACACACCACAGGCAGTTTTAGTCAGGAAGCATTCGGCAGTTAATTTCAGTTTTTCATTCTAACTCACACAGAAACACACATACAGACAAACAAGCAGAAAGGCACACAAACGCTCAGACAGGGACAAGACAGACAATGAGATAGACAGACAAGCAGAGGCACAGACAGAGACAAGTAGGCAGGTAGACACATGAACAGGTAGACGGACAGGCAGATAGACACAGATGTTGGGTCTGATCTCTGCTTCATGAGCTGGACACCATAAATGCTGGAGGTTCGGTTGTCCTGGTGGAGTAAAGTCCTGTCTGACTGTGTTGCTTCCACTGTTTTCTCCTTTGTTCTTCTCACAGAGTTAGCTGTTCCACGCTAAATCTGCTGTGACTCCTGTTGCTTGGAAAATCAGCTGGCTGACCTTGTGTTGAAGCCGCTGATTCTGAAGAGAACTCAGTTCACTCTCAGTTAATCCAAAGCAGATCTCTGCTGTTCAGGAGAAGAGTGTTGGATAGAGCTGTTTTCTCAGGTAGCAGGGCTGACCTGGGCTGAGGCCTCGTTGCCCCTTGAAGAGCCGAGAAGGGAGAGCAGGGCCTGCTCTCCTGAACAAGCCGAGAAGAGAGAATGAACAGAAAAGGAGATCTGGTTTTGTTTAGTGACACTCTTGGGGGTCACATGTCACACACTGACCAACACTGACTGGTAAGTGAGGTCCCTGGGGGAGGGTCGTCCCAAGGTGTGAATAGTAAGGAACTGCGGGGAAGTGAGTTCCTTTGTATGTGGAACAAAGATTCTCGATTACAGGGATCTCCGATCTTCACTTCAAAGAAACACAGGGCAACGACTGGGTCACGTTGATAATATTTATTGACTAACTAAACACAGGAATACAATAAACAATGATAATGAACATGAATCTATAACTAACAATACATATATCTCCCAGCTGAACTAGCAATAATTTGGGCGATGGTGAAAGAAAATGAATTTGGCTATGTGTATAGCGTTTATTCTTAACAGTAGGAAATTATGAAGTCGGGACTAGTATTATTCCGACATCGACCCAGTTCGGAGCAAAGGATGGAGTTGCCTACTTTGAGTTGCGGCGCGCTGTTCAGATCCTGGCTGGAGCCCCGGAGTTAGGTTGCTAGCCGTCAGGAACGCCACACTCCAATTGGGTTTCTCTCAGAGATGATGGCCGTTGCCAGGGGTGACGGGCTCTGCCGATGTCTCGGTGGGTCAGTGTCAGCGCAGTCTGCCAGCAGACTTTCTTCCGTAGGCACTCTCGAGATCTGGTCAGCCGGTCCTGGTGAGGCATGTAGCCAAAGGGCCGGAGGTTGACGGCGGAATAAGCGCTAGTATTTAATTTAATTTGCCAGATAAGTTGGAAAGAATTGGTGTTGGCCAAACGACACAAAACCTTCAAAATCTTCTAGACAAAAGTTGAATTTGTCGAAAAAGAAAACGACGAAATTACCTGTACACACCTGTGTGTGATTCAATTTGGAAGGCTTGGCTTGCTGAAGTAGTAAAGACAAAAATCGTGCACAAAAGTATAAGAGAATTGAGGATAAAGAACACGAGGTTGGTACCAAAGTAACAAAGTAAAGTCTAGACTAGAAACAAATGTGAGCTAGTGTGCAAGTGAGCGACAAGAACGTTAGAGTGACAGTAAGATTAAGATTGTAAGAGAAGAGAAGAGAAGAAGAAAGAAGAAGTGCGTGCCCTGGAGGATCCTGCTGTTTTATCCTCGGGGTGTGTGTAACCCCTTAGGTTTTCCTTCTCTTTCTTTGTTTCAATAAAGGAAGAGGGAAATAAAAATAAAATAAAATGGCCCATTCATTTTGACATCGGCCTATACCAACTACCTAGCTACGGTTTGGAATATACGAAATAAACTAATAACATCATCATGGGTAATAGTACACATAGAATATATTGACTAAAGAAAAGATAACAATTTGTAACCACACAAATATATAGCTAAAGCTACAACATGAAATAATAATATCAAAGTGATGTATTAGGTTGTCTCTCAGTTAATTCCCTAGAGGAAAAAGGGGTCCAGAGTGGTGCTTAGATGGCAGTATTGTAACGTGGTGGATATTTACCTTAGAACTATAAATAAAACATATCTCAGCCTCCTTTTGGGCTACAGAAATGAATTTTGGACCATACTTTATAGAAATCTTTCCAGAGTAATAATGCATGAATTACCTGCTGATGGGACATTCAGTTCAATCATGCTTTACAAATGTCGAATAATGCAGCTTTTCGACATCCGACTAGTCCTTTATACTTTTTCCAGCAAAAACCATTCAATTATCAAAACATTCAGCTCCTTCTGGACATTTATGCTTGTACACAACTTTTTTAAATATTAAACTTTGTCCTCTTTTTTTGCCATTCAAATGAATTGAGAGACCGTTCAAATCCTTGAAAACTTCTGCCTCTTTGAACTTCAACTACTACATATACATACTTTCAGCTACAGGCTTCATTCAAACTTTAAAATGTTCACAGGACTTTCATCTATGAAACTTCTTTTCAACTTTTTGATATATACAGTTTTTGAATTATCACAGTTTTATTTTCATGCTTTTTTGTGATTATTTTTGAGTTTATAATGGGTGTGTATTACGCGTAATGTTCAAAGCTAGAGTGGACGACATCATCACTAGAGTGCGAGAAGCTTTAAAACTTGTTCAAATAAAATCTGTGTAACTCTTTCTTAAAGCCACATATTTTGATCTTCACACATCATTTCTTCTGAAGTCGTAGAAAAATTTGTACTGTTTCAGAGAAAGTGTCTACCTTAGCACAGAGACTAACAGAATTTGAACAGTGAGTCTCAAAGTTATGGGAGTACCCTCCAACTCTCCCATACATACAAATTCAGGAGCTGATTTCATGAGAAAAGCAGAACTGACCCTTTTATGTAATGCCTATATCCACATTTTGTGCTCTAGAAACACCAAAACCACATAGACATGTTCAGAAGAGAGACTCTCTCTCTTACACACCGGCGCACACACACAAACACACACACGCAAATACACACATACAAAAAAAGCAGAGACACACAGATAGACAGACACACACAAATACACACAGACAGACAGACAGACAGACAGACAGAAAACTGATTAGTTAGTACTTGGGTTAGTACTCATAGAGAGAGATTACAGTTCAGACTGGTCAGTACAACAGTATATACAGCAGCAGACATATTGAATTTAACCTGATCCACTGGTCTTATGCTCGAGATCCTGCTTTTACTTTTCTTTGGTTGTTTACTACTACTGCATACTTTGTGCCCAGAGTTTTTCCCGCATAGACAATTGGGAGGCAGCCGCCTCCACCACCTCACAAAATTCTAGTACTTGCTTTCTTGGATTTGACGTTTGTAACTGCAATTGCAGCTGTACGCCTCTGAGGCAATGTAGTGGCACTCTATCGTAAGTTGTGCATCAGGCAGAGCCATCCGAAATTGCGAAAGAAGAAGAATACTGGATTTTCTGCCTGCGGAAGGAGGCAGTGACCTAGTTTGAGTGCAGACATCATTAGTTTAGCATCATTATCTACTTCAGCAGTTGCTTGCTTCAGCTTCTTCAGCATTGCTTCAGCAGTTGCTCCAGCTACTTCGGCATTGCTTCAGCAATCTAATTCTGCTCATTTTGAGCAGGAAATGCATTTTCTAGTTCCATTAATGATGCAGTCCGGCAGACTAAATGGCATCTTAGGAGATGTGGAATATGATGTCTCCATACCCCTCTTGTCGAGACACTTCTCAGTCCGACAAATGGAATGGAACACAGAGTGAGACTTCTCAAGTGAGTAAATGGAATAGGGAACTTTTACAATTCCATAAAAGCCCAACAAGGTTTTACATTTATGGAAGACAAGGAAAGAAATGAACATAATAATATTAATAATTATAATATAGTTTAGTTATATAGAACTTGTCAAAACCAGAGATACAATGTGCTTCACATGGATAAAACGATAAAAATGCGTCAAAAATACAAATTACTCCTTGTGAAAGATACTGATTCATGACATATATAGCACAGAAAAATTCCTCTGCACACAGGGTATTGTATGTTGTATATCTTTTTAAGATCACTTCAGTCTCAATTGTTGGTCCTAAAAACTCTATAGCAAAAAAGATGAGACAAATTGAGAATTAATTTTTGAGACTTAAGTAAGACAAATAGATATTGAATTGAGATTTCAATGGGAGAAATTGAAGCTGTAGATGAGATCCCATCATTGTATCTTTTGGACTTCATTCATGTCTTTCTTATAGCTCCTACAAAGCCATTAGGAAGTTGTACTTTTAGTCCCAACA
Organism: Seriola lalandi dorsalis; assembly: GCF_002814215.2. NCBI lineage: Eukaryota > Metazoa > Chordata > Actinopteri > Carangiformes > Carangidae > Seriola > Seriola lalandi. The sequence goes on from NW_019525337.1 coordinate 1,981,119, forward strand.
ACAACTACAACAACCTTTTTTTGAATAAATCCTTCAGTTTCAATAGGGTCCTCACCCCGGTTGGTGCTCAGGCCCAAATAATAAACAGCGCAATTTCAATAAGGTCCTCGGGCCCTTATTAAAGTTGCAAGCAGAGATGATTGGGCTCGCAGCGTGCCATTTGAAGAAGTCACACATTGTAATGACTGCTGGACACCTCACGGGGTAAGATTTATTGCACAGACCATGCTGTTCCATGAAAAGTTTTGACTACAGTGCATCATCAAGTAGTTAAGAATTTCCTGACCATGTTTGGATCAAGATTCGATCAACCTGCTATGAACAGCATATCAAAGTGTAAAACATGACACTTCCTGTTTCCACAAAGAATGAATGAATTTCCGAGGAGGAGTTCGTTAAAGTATGACACCTTGAAATCGCAAAAATGGCAGGTTAAAGTCAAAATATCTCACGTCCTGTTGGGTTTAGGTTTAGGTTTTCGTTCATGTTATGTCCCCAAAGTGTTGTGAATAATGGAATGTCAAGTAATAATTTTGCAGAATCTTCCTGGGACTGTAGGCTGCAGTGGAAACGCAGGAATGTTTTAGTCGAACCTTTTGGTCAAAACGCAGCTATAATGTTTTTTGTATGTTTTGACATTGTACATGTGCCTAACAAGCTTTGTGCATGTAGGTGAAACCTAGTGCAATTTGTGCCACAATAGGTGGCGCTATCGAGCCATTTTGCCATTCTGTTTTTGAGGATGGGAAAGGCCTCAAAAATGCGGTTTTCATTCAGGAATAATAATAAACAGTGTGGATTCAATAGGGTCCTCGCACTGCCTGTCGGTGCAGAATACAGCAGCAGAAAAACGAGAGATGTATAAACAACAAACTCTACAGTGGCTTCAGCTGGCACACACAGACCAAGCGCTACATTGCTAGGCAACACAGTTGTTGATGCAGTAGTAATACTTAAGCCTGAAAACAATAATCGTGTGTGTGTGTGTGTCTGTGTTTCTGTGTGTCTGTGTGTCTGTCTGTCTGTCTGTCTGTCTGTGTTTCTCTGCAGGTATTGAGATTGCTAAGACTCATGGAGCCAAATACAGACTGGGCCCAGAGCTGGAGATATGGTACATCCCCATATGAAAACATTATAGTATTGTTATCTTGGCTAATCTCGTCTAGTCTTGTGTCTTGAATGCCCTAAAGTTTTATAAGTTGCTAACACTGCCAGAGCTGTCATTTCTTTTCTTATTCACTGTCTTCTTACAGTGGGTATGGCTGTGCAGACCACTTCTATGAGTCGGACACACTGCTCCACAGCTTCCAGGTCCTGAGGAAACTTCTGGAATCTCCTGTCACCCAGGACATCATCTGTGACGTGGGAATGTGGGTATCACCTTTAGACACTCAGACCAGTCCAAGTAGTCAGTCTGGAAGTCCTGTGTTAGAAGGCAGTGTAACACTGTGGCAACATGTAGTTGGGAAAACCCTTTCATATCAAAGGGCTTTAATGAAGGTAAGGTGGTTTTTAATCAGATTTAATTCAAAGTTAACTAGAATCACCTCGTTGTGTTTGTCTGCCTCCTCCACTCAGACTAGTTTCAGGTTACATCCTTGTTTATCCAGTGTCATATAAAATATTAACCATTTGTGTGACATTTTGTCACAATTGCTGTGTGAAGTCTTGAGTTAATATAATATTATTATCTAATCATAATCATCATCATTTCATCTTTGAGTCCAGGTGAACTTTTTTTTTTAAACAAATTTGAGGAAATTCTCTCAAGGCGTTTTAGAGATCTCTTGTCCACGAGAATGGGACGGACAGAGGTATGTACAGACAGATGGACAAACAACCCGAAAGCAATATGCTTCTGGCTCTTGCATTGGCTGGCGCTGAGGCATAAAAGTCACTGTGGTGAGGATGAGAGGGTTACAGTCAGACATTGGTCGTCCACCGTAGAGTGCAAGGGAAACTCTTCTAATGTGACAGGACAGGTGAGCTGTCACCTAATAAATTTCACCATGTTGAACTTTGCTCCTCCAGGCCCATCATGCATCATAATGTGCGCTACAACTGTAGAGTCCTGTTTCTCAACAGGTACGTCTGCACACCAGGCAACTCTCATACATGACATACTTTCATATATATATATATATATATATATATATATATGTGTATGTGTGTTTGTGTGTGTACATATATATGTCAGCATGTTGGCTCCTTCCTGTAGAAAGATACTGCTGATTAGACCAAAAATGCTGATGGCCAACCACGGGAGCTACAGAGAGTTGCGCTGGTTCTCACCCTGGAATCAGCTGAGGTGGGTCATCTCTCCGAGGTCACTGATATATTAAGACCTTCTTATCACTGTCTCTCTATTTTTATGAGGACACAAACTATCAAATATATTATTATATTTATTACTCTCATGTTTCATGAATTGTATACTGATATTTTATTTGTGGGTATAAAAGATTGGGATACAGTGATGTTAATCCACAGAGAATCATTCTCTCTATTTACTGAACCACCTAAATCAGATGAGTCTGTTTTCAGTGAACCATAAAAGGTACAACATTTTTTTTTAATTTATTTTATTTATTTGTTTATTTGATAGGGACAATACATGTTAATGAACATCAGTACAAAATACACAATGTAAATATGCTGGATTGTAGAGAAAATGCAAATTTACATTCAGAGTCCCCGGGCAGGTCATATACAACAAAAAACATCACAAGTCACAATACACTACTACAAATATAAAGTACACCAAAAAAAGACAAATACATTTTGCTGCATTCTGAGTTAAGAGTGATCACAGATCTCATTTGGTGTTTGAGATGTGTCTTAAAGGTAGGACATATAGGACACTACCGTATTGCAAGTGGTAAACCATTCCAATATTATCTATATTATATAATACTTGGTCACCTGGTTTTTATTCAGAACTAGAACAGTGATCAAAACTGGACTAACTAACTGTCACTAAAACCACAATGTCTCATTTTCTATACTGACACAAGTTAAATACACAAGACACATTTAAATATGACTGTCAGAGTTGCTGAAATGTATATTATTTCATATTTGTTCATTATCTCTGGACTACTACAAAAATAAAATGAAGTCTTTGAGCTAAGCTATGTAAGCATATCTCCCAAAAGGCTGGACGTGGTTTAAGGGCTAAACTCTGATACAAATGTAGTGAACAGAATTCCCCATGCACAGCCAGTATAAGCAATCAGGTGCTGTTTGGTTGCAGGAACAAAAAAAGTGAAAATCAAACTTAAGCACCACACACTTAGATGACTTCACTGGGACTTTTATTGAGAGTGAACAACGCGTTTCACCTGTGGCTTCTTCAGGTTCAATAAGTACAATTACAAAAGTTCACAGGTTTGATAAATATACTCAATACACACACATGATGTAGATGCAGTTGAAGGACCTATAGTCTATCTCTGTTCATAAATTTGATTGTTTTCATGCAGCCAGTTGTGTATATAGACGTTGGTTCTCTTATTTTTGTTAATTCTGTGTAAAATGCTGTAACTTTTCGAAAATTTGTAATATTATTGTCATGTTATTTTTAATATGTTAATCTTTTGAAAAAATGTTAAAATACTGAGTGTGAAAAATGAGGATAATGGTGACTGGTCATGTGACGTATGTGTATTTATACAACAGTTAGTTCCAACAAATTAATTTGATTGGAGGAGAGTCATTCCATGAGTGCTAAAGTAGAGTACAACAGCACTGGGATTTTTAACTACATGTATCACTCCGCTTTACAGTTGTATTAACCGTTAATCAGCGTTACATTAACAGTCGTGATTGTAACAAACTTTGCAAAGATGAAAATATTTCCAGAAATTGCATTTGAATTATATGATGTTTGGTCGTCAGAAAAGGATGAAGGGAAGGAAAGATGCCTAGATACTTCACCACATCTCCAGTTGCGCTCATATATAATATTGTCAGGTCAGGAAAATGTTTATGTGTTGCTTAGTAACAGTCCAGTACCAGTCCAGTTGCAAGATTATTTTTGTTGCCATAGCCAAACAAATGCTGAAATAAACAAACAAATCATTATCTGTTGTTGTTTGTGACTGTTAGCTAATATGGCGTCCGTAGAACTGTTGTATAAAAGCAATATCACACTCGAGGTCGTGATGTACTGAATATCAGCAGAGCTGTGATTCAGTTGTAGGTACGGGGCTGCAGTGTGATGTTGTTTAAATTTATCACAACTGCGAACTCTTGTAATTGTACTGAGTGAACCTGAAGAAACCACAGGCGAAACGCGTTGTTTGCTCTCAGTGAAGTCATCTCATTGTGCGGTGCTTAAGTTTGATTTTCTGATATCACTTATGTAATCTTGTTTGACTTTTGGAAATGGATGGTAATGACAGTGATTGTCTGTCTGTTTGTTTCCTGAAGGAAGACGGAGGAATATTTCCTGCCCAGAATGATCCAGGAGGTGACAGGGCAGGTAAAAAGCCATCATCACTGAGACCCAGAACACTTATTCTCCACAGTGAGGGGGAGGGTCATTGTTTTTTCTCCCTTTTTCTTGGTTCCATCAGGACACAGTCCCATTCGGTGACTGTGTGCTGTCCACAAAGGACACCTGTATCGGCACTGAGATATGCGCAGAGCTCTGGAACCCTAGAAGGTAGAGCACCAGAGGATTGTGGATGTTGTAGTTTTCTGTGCAGTAACTCCTGATGAATGAATGATGTCTCTGTTTCTCAGCCCCCACATAGACATGGGTCTGGATGGGGTTGAAATCTTCACTAACTCATCTGCCAGCCACCACGAGCTCCGCAAGGCTGACCAGAGAGTAAACCTGGTCAGGTCGGCAACCACAAAGGTACAGAGCTGTTCATGTAAAGACATGATATGTGTGATTCTGCTCGGTATAGATGTATGATGTGTAAGACTACATAGGCCAGAGGTCGGCAAGTAAGTTGGGCCTTGGGCCAACTTTTTTCTAATGCATTAAATGGCGGGTCAGAACATAATCAAATGCTAAATGAAGTTATTGATCAAAATGCAACTTGAATTTACTTTGTTGCGCTTCACATGTGTGGCGCTGTGGCCCACAGTCACAGTTAAGGGTGGCAATCTGGTAAAGAGATCATTGCAATCCAAGATCTTGCTAATCTACTGCATTCGGTTTTCGTTCTGATTTTATTTTGAAAGTCCTGAACAGAAATTGTGATTCCTATCTTTCCGCTGCTTTGATGCTTCTTTCAGATGTTTGTAAGCTTGCCCACCCACAGTCACATATTATACGTTTATACAACTGACTGGTTCACTCATATTTTTCATATCACAAATTTATGTCCACTCCGTCAGAAGTTTGTCAAGCAAGCAACAGAACCTTTGGAAATTCCTTTCAGAACTTTCCAGAATAAAAGCTGAAAAAACCCCCAAAAAGAAGCAGATTATCTTGTGCTTTTATTTTCTAAGCAAAATCACTAAAGAGGAATTGATTCTGTGGGTAACTGTTGCTGCTCAGACAGAGATCTATTTTAGCAATGGAGATCTATGGTTTTTAGATTTTTTTTTTTTTCGCAGTCAGTTCTGCACTCAGTTTTGTTGGTGTTGTTCCAGAGTGGAGGTATCTACCTGTACGCCAACCAGAGGGGCTGTGATGGAGACCGTGTCTACTATGATGGCTGTGCCATGGTGGCCATCAACGGGGACTTGGTGGCACAGGGAGCACAGTTCTCCCTCAATGATGTGGTACGTGTGGACGTGTGGGCAGAGACTTAGGCATATTTCTTGCACCTCTTATTCATTTTTTCTTTAGTAGTAAAGTAGGTTCCTTCTTGTGAAAAGTTATTTTAAGTTAGTCAAGTCAAAAGTTTTTGTTTTTTTTCAGTCACTTAGATTTTTTTCCCAGTTCAGTCAGTTTGCTTTAGTTAGTTTGGGGCCCCTTATATCTCTTTTGTTAAATCTTATCTGGAATCGTGTGGAAAGCTGGCGTATCCAAAACCATGGAGTGGCTCCGTGACTTGTCCATGTGCAGCAGTGGTGGTGGTGGTCGGACTGCCTCCCGCTCGCTGGAAAACACCTCGAGTTGCAGTCGTCCTCTCTTAGAAGTCGACATAAAAAAGAACAACCTGCATACAATTTAACCTCAGTTTAAATACATTCTTTTTCTACAGACTATGCAGAATTAGTAGGATTTTAGCAGTTTGTTCTGAATTTTTATCAGCCTATTTCTTGCTCAAATACTAATAGAAAATAAAACACAAAACGTGTCTTTGACTAAAAATGAATTTCACAAGGCTATCACATTTCTCCAATTGGTTTTTTCCATGTGTAGCGTGAATACCACAATTTGAATTTTGCTCTCGTTAAAAGAATGGGGCACCAGTCCTCAGGGAGGACAATTTGATTAAAATACAGATTGTTTTGATCAATCTCACATCCAAAGTTGTGATTTCTCGATTACAGGGATCTCCGATCTTCACTTCAAAGAAACACAGGCAACGACTGGGTTACGTTGATAATATTTATTGACTAACTAAACACAGTAAAATGAACAAGGATAATGACATGAATCTATAACTAATAATAACTATATCTACCAGCTGAACTAGCAGTGATTTGGGCGATGGTGAAAGAGAATGGATTTAGATATGTGTATAGCATTTATTCGTAACGGTGGAGAATTATTAAATCGGGATTAGTATTATTCCGACATCAACCCAGTTCGGAGCAAAGGATAGAGTTGCCTACTTTGAGTAGCGGAGCGCTGTTGAGATCCTGGCTGGAGCCCCGGAGTTTGGTTGCTAGGCGACGGGGACGCCACACTCCAAGTGGGTTTCTCTCAGAGATGACGGCCGTTGCCAGGGGTGACGGGCTCTGCCGATGTCTCGGTGGATCAGCGTCGGCGCAGTCTGCCAGCAGACTTTCTTCGTAGGCACTCTCGAGATCTGGTTAGCCGGTCCTGGTGTGGCGTGTAGCCGGAGGGCCGGAGGTTGACAGCGGAATAAACGCTAGTATTTAACTTAATTTGCCAGATAAGTTGGAAGGAGTTGGTGTTGGCCAAACGACGCAAAACCTTCAAAATCTTCTAGACAAAAGCTGGATTTTGTCACAAAAAGAAAAACGACAAAATTACTTATACACACCTGTGTGTGATTCAATTTGGAAGGCTTGGCTTGTTGAAATAGTAAGGCAAAAATCGCGCACCAAAGTGTAAGAAGTAAAGTTTAAGCTAGAAACGAAAGTGAGCTAGTGCGCGATACGAGGCGTAAGAGTTAAGATTGTAAGAAAAGTTGTAAGAGGAAGGATTGTAAAAGAAGCTATGTAAAAGAAGACGTAAAAGAAGAAGAAGAAGAAGAGCGAGCCCTGGAGGATCCTGCTGTTTTATCCTCGGGGTGTGTGTAGCTGGGGGGGCTTGACAGTTGTCGCCACCCCTTTGGTCTTCCTTCTCTTTCTTTGTTTCAATAAAGAAAGAGAGAAATAAAACCTTAAGTTAATTTGTTTAATTTGGTTTTACGCGCAAGTGTTGCATATTCTACTCCCACCATGGCCCATTCATTTTGACAACGGCCTATATCAACTACCTAGCTAAAGTTTGGAATATACAAGATAACTAATAAAATCATCATGTTTAACAACACACATAGAATACATAGATCAATGAAAGGATAACAATTTGTAACCACACAAATATATAGCTAAGTTACAATATAAAACAGTAATGTCAGAGTGATGCATTAAGTTTGTCTATTTCTTAATTCCCTAAGGGAAAAAGGGGTCCAGTCTGGTCCTTAGATGGCAGTATTGTAACATGGTGGATATTTACCTTAGAACTAATAAAACCTATCTCAGCCTCCATGTGGGCTACAGAAATGAACTTTGGATCATACTTAGTTGAAATCTTTCCAGAGTAATACTGCATGAATTACCTGGTGATAGGACGTTTGGTTCAATGACATTTCAATCATGCTTTATAAAATGTGGAATAGTTCATCAATCCGGCTTGGAATGTAGGATGGTTTTATGGCGGGGGTCTGTGGTTCCTCGTGAGACCCCCCTTTGGGTAAGAAAGGGTGTTAAAGGTGAGAGTGTTGTTTTCTCTTGTGAGAGAAGATGAACCAGGAGTGTGAATCCTGGTGGTTTAGCACCTTGATGGCTAAATGTTCCTTTTCATGTTATTTGATAAGAGGTGGCACCCTCCTATCAATCCCGGATGAGTGTCAGGGATGAAACATGAATTCATTGTCAGTCTGTGGGGGAGAGTTGTGTTTGTCTCCCATTTGGTGCAGGAGTGTTGGTTCAGAATGAGTTCGATGAGCTAGCCATAAATTCCGATGGTATCTTCAAAAGCTAGTCTATTGGTGAGGGGAACTCATTTCGTCCCTGTTTTCTATCCATGTGATGGTTTGATGATGGGAAAGTGGACATGGGAGGCTCCCCATATCCTCCAGAGCACCCCAGTGTCCTTACCATAAATCTGGTGTCTGGTCACTGGCGTCCACCAGTGTCCGCTACACATGCACAGTCATTAAATTTGAATCATCATATATACACATCAATTAGTTGTCCTCCATAACCCTCTGGCAACAACAGTAATCTGAGTTTAAGTAAGTTTACTTCTTGGAAAATGTTAACACTGAAGTTAATTTGATATCAACAACATTTACTCAACACTGCTTGCAAAACCTGCAATCTCGTTTCCAATGTGCTCATTCTTACTTTCACTCTCATTCTTCTCCCCTCCTACTTTTTTCCCTCCCTGCTTCTGACTTTAGACTGTCATTTGTAGACACTGCACAACCTTTTGGCTTTTTTGTGGGACTACATGCATAATCTGATCATTTTAAATCAAACAGCTGCCTGTTACATTTATAGGGGTTACAACCTGTAGATTAAAAAGACTGTAGGATATGATACAAAGACTAGACTTGTTTTCATATTTCTTTTTTTTTTTAGTCAGTGATGAAGTTTGGTCGTGGTAAACACCAACATTTCAAACTAAATGAATCTTTCTTTATTTCTAAACCTTCAAACATGGACTTCAGATCAGGTGAAGAGTCTTTTGCCTCATCTTTATTTTCAAACATAGAAATGAAATGGAGTCAAACGTACAATATTTGTCTTTTAAGTGTAGTGGAGTAAAGGCCAGAAGTTGACAAAAGAAAATACTCAAGTAAAGAACAGATACTGGAAAAATATACTTAAGTACAGTACTGAAGTAAATGTACTTAGTTACTGTCCAGCCCTGTGTGTGAGGAGTCAAATCCAGCTCACAATGTACCTGCAAGTTAGTGCAACAAGTGTTGTGTGTAGGTGTCCTGTGTGTGCAAGTGTGTTGGTGTGTGTTGCAGAGCAGGCAGAAATTGCAATGATGATGTCACAAGAGCCACACTGTTCTCTCTCTCTCTCTCTCTCTCTCTCCCTCTATCTCTATCTCTCTCTATCTCTCTCTTTCCCTTCCCCTTCCCCTTCTCTGTGTGTGTGTGTGTCTTTGTTGGTGTGTTGTAGGAGGTGATTACAGCAACGGTCGACCTTGAGGATGTGCGTAGCTACAGAGGAGAACTGTGTCAGCCTCTCATGGTGAGACAGCGCCACCTTCCAGCCTTTCTAGAGCTCACGAATCACCAAGTTTTATTGTGTCACAGTTTCATTTGTCTGCTACTTTGTGTTGACCTGCCTTAAAAATTCCTCTTCCTGCTGAGCAGCAAACAGCAGCAAATTTCAACCCCAGTACAGTTGTCATGGAGGAGGAAATTAGCTATAGAGACCAAAACTGTTTTTGTAACAGGCTGCAAACATGTTTATTTCTGCTGTAAATTTGGACATTTTAACATGGGAGTCTATGGGGATTGACTCATAGTTGGATCCAGACTCTGGTCATCTGCATTTTTTTCTCAATTCAATGTTGGTTTCATGATTCAGCTCCAGAGGTTGATGTCAGGGAGTTGGTGGAAACTAAAACAGAACACACTGAAAAAAGCACAGCTCTGAATGGATGTTAAACTTGCTCTGTGATCTTACTTAAAGTTTACTCTCTTAACTTTCATGTTTTAGTTTGTTCAGTTAAACAGCTTTAACAGAAGCAGAAAATCTTCTCTGTTTCTTGATCACTGTTTGATTGATTAACTGTTGGTCGTGTCTCTCTGTTTCCTCTGTCCCTTCTCTGTTGTAGGAGAGTGAACATAAACCTTGCCACAGGGTCAAAGTTGACTTCCCTTTATCCACTTGTGATGATTTCTACCTGCCCACTCACCAACCAATAATGTGGCACTTTCATACACCAGAGGAAGAGATCAGGTACAAAATACATTTTATCTTGTACATAATGTATTTTTCTTGACACAAAACCAGAATTATCTTTTATCTTTGTTAAATCAAAGAAACCATCTATTAATAACTCCTCTGTATAGCTGTTGACATCTGTGTTGTTCAGTCTAGGGCCAGCCTGCTGGCTGTGGGACTACCTGAGGAGAAGTGGACAGGTGAGGAGGAACACACGCTGAAAACAGTGCTGCTGTACTGTGTAGATGTGTGTAGATCCTGACATGATGGCGTCTGTGCTGGTTCTGGTTCTGATCTGTGCTCCAGGCTGGTTTCCTGCTGCCTCTGAGTGGAGGCGTCGACAGCTCCTCCACCGCCTGTCTTGTCCACTCGATGTGTGTGCTGCTCTGCCAGGCTGTAGAGGACGGCAGTGAGTGTGGATCACTTTGCTTCACAGATTCTCTCAAAGTTATTGCTCACACATGTTATTGTAAAGGAGAAGGCTAGTAATAGGCTCGGGTCGATATTTGATAATACAAATATTGCAATATTTCCCACCATTATCAATATTTTTCATAATATCAAGACATATTTTTCGTTTATTCGTCTTGCACTGTCTGTCCTGTTGCTGAGTCTGACCCTTATTTCACTGCTTTGCTTCCTGTATATTAAACCTTGGCATGTGACAAACTGCTGTTTAGTGGCAGCATCACTTACCATACCATACCTGAAACATAAAATAGAATGATAGAATTATATATTATAAAAAATACCTTAATCATAAAATATAATAATATAATCATACATTAAAAAAACTGAATTATAAAATATAATTATGTAATTATACTGTACATAATTTTAAAAATGACATAACATAATAACATAAAATACAACAATATAGTCATAAATTAAGAAAATATATACAATATATGGTGAAACCCAGTAATACAATAATAATGTATATTGCAATATTTTTGGCTGGACTTTATCGACAGTCCCACACACACTGCCCTGCTGCCTCAAAGACTCACTGAAGCACCAAATGTGTATTCATCCACCACTTGACGTGGTCCGTATCAAATGTCTGAGCAGTTGTTTCCTGTTGTACAAGAATCTATATGTAGAGTACATTTCAGCTGGTGATGTGTTGATGTGACACATTTAGACACTAATTTGAGAAAGAAAAGATGAATACAGCTCAGAACTCTGAACTTTCAGTATGCTACAGTGATGCCATCAGACAGGCTTTTATCTATTACTTTCAGACCCTGATTGTATAAGGATGTGAGGGATCTGGCTGTAGATGGTGATGCTACAGCCCACATTGTGATACAATATGAAAAATGTGAAGAAACCATGTCTCTCTCTCAGACACACAAGTCCTGAAAGACATCCGCAGGGTGGTTGGGGATGACTCCTACTGTCCCCAACAGGCAAAGGAGTTGTGTGGCCGCATCTTTACCACCTGCTACATGGCCAGCGAAAACTCCTCTGAGGACACACGCAACAGGGCCAAAGAGCTGGCCAGTCAGATTGGCAGGTAAATACATGACAGAAAAGGACAGACTATAGTAGTAGGTTCTAATTCTGTTTACCTAGTCATTCTTTTAGCCGCTTCATCCTTTTTCATCCTGTTTTGCAGCTCACACATGAATATTAATATAGACATGGCAGTGAAAGGCATTCTGGGTATCTTCTCAGCGGTTACTGGGAGGTGGCCTCAGTTTCATGCCAATGGAGGAAGTCACAGAGAAAACCTGGCTCTGCAGAATGTACAGGTCCGACTCACTCACTTTGAGACTGTTGTCTCATTGTCTCACTTCACAGACACACTCTGACAGTTTAACCACAGACTTCACACTGTTGCTGCAGGAACACAACTGTGACTTACTCACTTCCTGTGTGTGTGTGTGTGTGTGTGTGTGTGTGTGTGTGTGTGTGTGTGTGTGTGTGTGTGTGTGTGTTCGTGTTCCCAGGCCCGGGTCAGGATGGTCCTGGCCTACCTGTTTGCTCAGCTGAGTCTGTGGGCCTCAGGTAGACCAGGGGGACTGCTGGTGCTGGGCTCAGCCAATGTAGATGAGAGGTATCAGCTAACCACACACACATCTGTGATGTCTCATGTTACTGTCTGCAAAAAATAGTTTCAGAGGAGACACAGGTTCCAGGTGGAGACACTACATCACACTGTGAGATGGGTCCTCTGATGGTTGATCAGGAGCTTTGGAGACCAAACACAGTCTACAACTGGTAGAATCTGAAATTTCTTTCATTGTGAGTGTCTACAAACCAACCAATCAGGACACAGTATAAAATGATGCACAACACACAGGCCAGTACAATGCTCTGAAGAAAGTGTTTGGGGGGAAAAGGTCACATACATGCACAAAAACCAAAAGAATGGAGGCAAAACAAACAGAAGCTTTTATGGGACTTTGGGTGAATAGATGAGTCAGAATTTATAAACCACAGAGTATGCATCTAATCTCATGTACTTTTTTATATTTTTTATATCTTTATATTCATAAGTTATAAGTTATTTTTATGTCACTTTTTTTGCCTTAATTCTGGTAGAGATAGTGAGGGACAGGAAAGTTAGGGAAAACCTGGGCCAGACTGGAACCAGGGCTACTGCTGTCAGGACTAAGCCTTCATGGTACGCGCTCAACTTTTTCTACTGTTATCACAGCACTGTGATTCCGTGTTTCACTGCACATTCTGACGTGACTTAAACTGATATAGCAAGATGTTATCAGCCCAATCTTCTGTAGTTACATGTAATAAACACAGTTGTTGCTGTCACACAGTCTGAGGACCAGTGTCCAGACAGACAACATCAATGCATGAAAAAAGCAGCGTTCTCTCAGTGCAAGCTCAGAAAGGTGCTGCTAGTCAAACACATGCAGATGACACTCTTGATAGATTACTTTGTAATGTGAATAATAATCATTCCTCCTGTTTACCTCTTGATTGTCAAGACAGAGGATGAAATGATTGTGGCAGTGATAATTTTTCAGAGTTGTAAATAGTATTATAAACCACTGTGCTGGGTGTTCTGTTAGTCAAACTGTCCATCTTGGATTGTATTGTCACACTGGTACTAGGCTTGGGTAATATTCCAAAATTTGATATCTTGATACAGTCCAGCCCAAATATCGTAATATCCCTTATGATATGATATTATTGTTATATTATTGTATTTTATGTGGCAGGTATAAGTGATGCTGAGTTTTATTTGTCACATGACAAGGTTCAGTGTACAGTAAGCCAAGCAGTGACATGAAGGTCAGACTCTGTGCAAAAAATGTAAATATATTAATATTTAACTCTGGTGCAGAGAGCCAGAGTTAGCATTAGCACAACCACTAACACTGTGTCAGGCACTACCAGTTACAAGCTAACAAACAACATAAACAAATAAAAGATGCTAACTATGTTAACCGTTCTGATATGTCTGCTAGTCTCTGATTCTGGTCTGAATAGACTCCTGAGTCTGGGTCTGACTGAGACTCAAACATGTGGCTGGGTCTCTCGGATGTTTCCTCCTCTAACCATCTTGATACTCTCTGCTCTTTCCCCTTTCAACTTGGAGCAAGCAGTTTGTGGGCGGGGCACAAGGCCTGATCCAGGTTTCTCAATCAGGAAGTAAGAGTAGACGAGCTTCAGACCGAGTTTTTATGTGAGAAAATCATTTTAAACTAAACATGCATCATAGCAGAGAAGTTCTACAGAGTTTAAAATACATCTGGAGAGGCTTTAACAAATGCCAAGGCTCTGAGTTGATTTTGATGATGAATCAGTGGGTGTGTGAAAAGAAGGAAAAAGATAAATCTTACCACATATGAAATTGACTTTCATGAGTAGGGAAATGTTTGTTGTTAATGTAAGCTGTAAGCAGAGGATTTACTGATGCTACAATGGTTTATGTTTGGTGTAAGGAGGTTTTTCACCTGCTCACTGCAGCTGAATGTCTGTTCTTTACACAGACCACATTGTTTATGAAAGTAGTCACAGCCTAACTTGTCTTGCTCAGTCTCACAGGGTACTTCACCAAGTATGATTGCTCCAGTGCTGACATCAACCCAATAGGAGGCATCAGCAAGACAGATCTGAAGGGTTTCCTGCTGTACTGTGCTGAGCAGTTCCAGCTCAGTGCTCTGAGAGGGTGAGGACAGACGCGTTAGAGCTGACAACATAGACACCAAACGTGTCCCAGTGTTTCACCCTCTGCACTGAACATAAAGAGTAATCCTTCAGCAGTGGAGCACCAGGTTTTATGGGAAATATGACAAATCAGGAGTGTTCAGGTCTCATGCAGCAGTCTGTATTTCATTAAAACTTTGTCATATACCGTAATCACATGCAGCCTCTGGTGTGGTTTTCAGTTTGTCAGTGGTTCTGTTTCATCTGCAGAATCTTGGCTGCTCCACCCACAGCTGAACTGGAGCCACTCACAGATGGACAGGTCTCACAGACAGACGAGGTAAGATACAGCTGCCGCTGAACTTGTTACTTGTAGGATTATTTGAGTTTTTTTTTTTTAATATGTGTATTATTTTGCTGTATAGCCAGAATGCAATCTTACAAATGGAGAATAAGGAGAAAAGATAAATAAATTAATGAAAAAGAAAAACCCCACAAACACAGCACATCGTACATAACCACAGGGCTACAGCCACAATTAAATTATGTGCAAGGGAATATTTCTTTAAAAAGAACAACATTATATTTATATATTACAGAACCTTTTGAGAGAAAAAAGAGAAACGCAATACACAGCATGGTGCTTTACATTGGACTCAACACATTAATTCTTACTCTAAAAGAATTTCAGCACAGAGTTCCAGATCTTCTCAAACATACTTCCTCTATCTTCATTGTCAAATCTCTCCAGTCTCTCAAGTCTCTCCAGGTGTAGTGTGTTTGTCATTTATCCCAAACACAAATCATATGTGGTAGAGTCCAGCTTCCACATTTGTAAAATTAACTTCTCTGCATTTACTTTCCAAACCAGACAGCCATTTTTTTCATATTTATTGGCAGAAGATAAAGAGCTAGTTGCTCCTTGAATCTCAGCTTGAATCAGCTGATCTGGTTCCCGGTGTTTCCCAAAAGTCCCTGAAAAACTGGGGAAAACTAGAAAATACTTTTCTAATGGGAGTTAAAATTACTTGCAAGAGTGTGTTAGATTACTTATTCTAGATTTACACCAATTACAAAAAGGTGAAACATCAGAAAAAAATGATGTAACTTTTATGGAACACTCATCCCAGACCTCATCATTCAGTTGTACATTCAGTTCATTCGCTCATACCTGCTTAATTGATGTGCTTAAGCACATCAATGTCTACTATGTTTGTCTACTCCCATTAAGATTGATCCATCACCTAAAACAAATCAGGAGCTGAATGAAATCTCATAGATGATCATATTCATCCTGGCCCAGAATGATTGAACTTTAGCAATAAATGATGGGACCTTCCTCTTACTTGTATTTCAGTTTGTCGTGTCTCTAAACCAAGCAGCATAATCCTAAACTGAACCTTTGTTCCTACAAATCTTGTCCCACTCCTCATCATCCAGTGTCAGGTTCAGATCCAATCACCATGACTTCTTCAGAGCTGATAAAGCCCCATTACCCAATCAACATGGGATAATACGCAGTTCCCATAATTCATTGGTACTTTATCTTATAACTCCATTTCCTTTCCTCCTTCTCCAGTTTCCTCCATCATTCCATTTTTTAACACAAAATGTTGTTAGGGAAAATTCTTATCATCTGTGGTGAAGAAAGAGCACTGGAATCCAAGATGTTATGTTGAGGATGTTTATTGAAGCTTGGCCAAGGAGAAAAGAGGAATCATCAATACAGTCCCCTGTTCATGATGTCACCTCAAATCTGAAGCAGGAAACCCTGAGGAGATTTTTTATACACTTAGAGAGATTACTATAGATAGCATACCTCCATAATTGGTCAAATATCTAAAATAAGAGGAAGAAGAGGGATGTGTGAATACACTATTGGCTCTTTAACCATAATCCTGATCCTGATCCTAATACTGACCATCCAAGGTCTTCTGTTATCAATCGTGGCACCAGCAGTATCAGCAGCAAACCACAGCTGCATCTGGAGGAGCCGCCTGAGTGTCTCCAAGCCTGTAACATTTAATGCAGGAGCTGTGGCACAGCAACCTAGGGCCTCACACTTACCTTTCACCCTGAATCAGTCATTCATTAGGACAAGGCAAAATTTCCTCACGAATATCGAAATCATTGCATTATAAGTTGCATTGTTGTGTCAAATATAAGGTTGAAAGTAACAGGACATGTCTGTAGAGTGCCTCTGTTCTTCTCTGACCACCCTCAGGCAGACATGGGGATGACCTACTCTGAGTTATCAGTGATTGGGCGGCTGAGGAAGATCTCCAAGTGTGGCCCCTTCAGTATGTTCTGTAAACTCATTCACATGTGGAAGGAAGTGCTCTCACCTACAGAGGTCAGTCAGCTCCTTCACAATGTGGGTTTAACCCTCCATCAGAGGAAGTTAATCTTAAACTCAGCCACATAAAAGAAAGAGGAGATTTTCTATAAATCTGTAAAACATTATTCATTCTTCAAATGTTTATTTTCCCTGGTTACAGCATGGGTTCACCATTAAAGAAATACAGTTTTCCTGGAAGTAGAAACAGTGTACAGAATATTGAATTATTTTTTATTATTATTAGTCATCAATATTGTGCATTTATCAGTGGCTGCCAAGATTTTTAATCTCAAAATATTTAGTAATAAAATAAAAATAAAATCTTCTTCAGGTGGCTCAGAAGGTGAAGCACTTCTTCTGGATGTACTCAGTGAACCGCCACAAGATGACCACGGTGACGCCGTCTTACCATGCCGAGAGCTACAGTCCTGATGACAACCGCTTTGACCTACGACCTTTCCTCTACAACACACACTGGACCTGGCAGTTCAGGTGCATCGACACCCAGGTAGACTTTAGGGACTTCTTCTCATTTTCATGTTACTAGAGCAGGTTAGACAAAGGAACAAGACAAATGAACAAACATCTTAAAGAAGCTGTTTCCATGTCTTCTTCTTCTGTTCCACAGGTGTCCCAGATGACAGCGAACACCTCAAAGCAATAACACCTGAGGTTTTCAGAGCCCAGTTAAAATCCATCAGAACATTCAGATCATTTAGTTTGTACCACTCACAGTAAAGTCGAACACTCTGTACTGTGAGCCAGGGGGCTGAGACTTGATTTAAAAAAAAGAAAAAAAAGAAAAGAAAAGTCCTGCAGCCATTTGTCTACAAACATGCAACAAAAGTAATCAACACACAGGAAATGAAAGTAACCTGATATGAGATCAATACTAACTTAAATCAATATTTTATATCAAATATATTTGAAAGTCTGACCTGATGTTGCCAATGTGACTGAAGCCACTGCTGCTAGAGTCAATGGCTTATTTATCCTGTATGTGATCTATTATAACATCAGAAAAACTTTAATTCATTTGCTTGATAGTTATGATACAATATTTACAGTTACACCTGAACGACTTTTGATTTGCTTTAGTATAATCATAAAAATGTATTTTGAATAAATATTACATAAATATAAAATTCAGTTTGTACATTTGTTATAGAAACATGATTCTATTAAAACATGGACTGTAGTATAGCTACAAAAAATGCTATTTACATTATTGTCTTTTAACAAATGGAAAAATATTTGGGTTTAAGGTTAATTATATGTAGTTGTGTAGTTGTATAGGATTGGTTTTGGTTTCTCTGAGTGATTACCTGAAATTTAAAAAAAAAAAAAATTAATTGGATCACTCAAAAAACAGTCAGCCAATCTCTTCTGATTGGCTCACTGATCTGTTGTTACTAGAGTTCCAGAATGAAGCCTGAGAGAGGAGAGAAAACTACACTGAGATGATTGTCAGTAGGGTTCATCCTCTGGAGACCATGAACAGAATGTCAATTAGTAATGCATTCATTAGTCGATGAGATATTTCCATCAGGACCAAAGTAGTGCACTGACAGACAAACCAACATTATTGCCACAGTGCTGAAAAAACAAAGATTTCTGTTACAAATAATCTGATTGTTTCTGTATCATATTAGATTAGATTAGATTACATTAACTTTATTTATCCCACAACTGGGAAATTCATATTATTATATTATTCATATTAAAATATGTGAATGGAAAGAGAGAAGAGGTGAAAATATTTTGAAAGTAGCACCACAACATTTCATTCATTATGAGGTTAAAGATAGTTTCACAGTTTTCCAGGTCAATCTTAAAACAAAAGTTAATTGATGCAAATGAATGCACCTTGGTGCATTAATATGAGTATAATATAGGGCTGGTCCTTATATATCGTATATGTGAATGTCCAGCAGTCTGTGTCTTAAGGTGATTAAAACCTCATCTCAATCGATTTACACTCTTCACCATGGACTTGATGATGAGTCATTTCAGAATAGATACAACTTCTAAAATGCTGGTTATGAGATGACGCAGTCCACAGCAGCTCATCCTCAGTGTCTGCTTCTGCTGAGAGTGAACTGATCTGAATGCAGGTAACACACTGACTATAGATGAGTTCCTCAACAAACCCCATGTCTAATAACCCTAACGGTCACTTTAATCTGGACTCCAGACTAAACGTTTTGGTCCAATCGGCTTCCTTTACATTAGAGTCAAAGGAGAATACACGCAGTACCATTTTACAATAAAAACTACCCTTATAAAGGATTCATAAATGGTTTATAATTTGGTTATTAATTCAGTTAACACTTTATAAATCGTCAAACAATTCTAAACGACTTATAACAGTTTTCATACATTGATGCAGACTCACTATTGGGCAAGATCAAGTTAATGCATTCTAATCATTAATCTTACTATTGTTTTACTATACTCTCTATAACTGGTAAAATGAGCCTTATAGAAACTTATTAATAATGATTATGTGTTTTACCCTTTATAATAAGGTCCTTTTACAAGTTATAAATGTAAGTAACTGATAAATAAAGATGCTGACAGTGGTTCCTTGCTAGTAAATATGTGATGAAGCAGCAGGTACAAATTATGAATGATGGAGAAAACAAAGAAAGTAATGAGATATGAGGCTTAACTGTACAGATACATATGGGCTCATTATTTGTCCTCAGAGACCTTGTCCTCACTCTGTCTCTGACAGTAAGTGACTGTAACCTGCAGCATGTGCTCTGTGCTGTGGGAGGAGTCCGTTTTTTAAGTCAGTGTAAAGTGATACCAAAGTAGGGAGGGAGGAGCGAAGCAGAGGGGCGACTTCCTAAAACCAGTCAGCAACCTACAAGTGCACTTGTTGTTTGAGAACTTTTAAAGTTTGTATCGTCAGTGACTGAACTGGACTGAACTCCGGCTCAGCTCCGGCACAACACCGTCTCTACTGGTCGCACTCTGCCGCTGAGGAGCGGTACAGGACCTACTGTAGATTTCCTGGATGGAAACAGAGAGTCTGCTGACTGGGAGTGTCAACGGAGCCCCCGGGGATTATGGCTCCCGTTCGGGCCCAGATAGCGAAAGGGCCCTAAGCAGCAGACGGATGTCGTATTCTGTCGCCCGGGAGTCGTGTAGTGTCGAGAGGGACACAGGTGAGTGGGGAAGGGTGGTGGGGGGGAGTGCGTGGGGTGTAAAGTAATGTAAAGTACATTACAAGATACACTTACAAGACAGATTAATACACGATTGCACCATAGGAGCACATTGCGGTACATCACGTTACCTAGATGTTAATTTTTTGTAAACTCAGATTCAGAGTAGTTAGTAGGACAAGGAGTAGTCCCAGTTTTCATACAGCTGTAGTACACAGTCACTTCATTGGGGACAGCTACGGCTAAACACACTGATGCTGCACGTTCATTCAGCCAGATCCCAAAGGTGTTCTACTGAACTGAGACCTGGGGACTGTGGAGACCATTAAAGTTCACCAAGCTCACCGCCATGTTGATGAAACAGGTTTGTGACATGGCGCATTATCCTTCTCGAAGTAGCCATTAGAAGATGGTGAACTGTGACCATGAAGGGATGATCAGCAACAATAATCAGATAGACTAGTATTCAAATGTCACTTGGTTTGTATATCTATCTACCTGTTAAGGAGCCTTATGTGTTTTCAGAGAACACTCTTCACACTATTACACCAGCAGCAGCAGCAGTCTGAACCTTTGTCACAAGGCAGGTTACCATCTGCTGCCTCAGCACAAATCCTGAACGATTAATAGAATTTGCGATAAAATCACAATAAGATAAAACAAGATTTTCTAACTGCAAAGGCTGAAATTACACTCTGGTCACGTGACATGCAAGTGAGAGTAGAGCAGTCGGCTAAAAGAGGGAGCAACAACTTGGCATGCTACCCTTTGACCTTTTGTACAATGGCCTCAGGCTCGACAGAAGCTGGCACTGTGGAAACTTAAGTGTCAAAGAGGAGCAATACGTCGGTTGTGTCAAACTATTTTGGCTTTAAAAAAGAAGATGCTGCACAGCGCCAGGTATTGTGCAGAACCTGCCTTGCTACCGTTGCTACCTCACGGGGCAACACTACTAACCTGTATCAGCACTTAAAAAAACACCACAAAGCCATGTACAATAGTTGCATGGCTAAAATGCTGACCACCAGTGTGTCAAGTAAGCCAAATACCACCCGACAAGGATCACTGATGGAAATGTTTGAAAGCATACGTCCATATGAACCACGTTCAAAACAGCATGGGCAAATTACTAAGTGTTTGTGAGTCTGTGTCCACTGCAGCTTCAGTGTTCTTGGTGACAGGAAGTGAAATCTGACGTGGTCTTCTACTGTTCTAGGTTGGACATTGGTCACTCTGAAGCTTTTGTGCTCAGTGAAGTTGTAAAGAGTGGTTATCTGAGTGACTGTAACCTTTCTGTCAGCTCCAACTAGTCTGTGCATTCTCTCATCAACAGAGAGCTGCTGCTCACTGGACGCTTTTGTTGTTGCTCCATTCGCAGTAAAAATGTCTGAGACTGTTGTATGGGAAAATCAGCAGTTTCACTTTCCAGTTTCAGATGGGCAGATAATAACATATTTGCATGAAGCTGGTGTACAGCTGTTTCTGATGAAATGGCCACTGAGTGTTCTAAAATGGTTAAAATACTCATCACATTTTCGTAAAGCCAAAGGTGAGACCTTCCAATGTCTTGTTTTGTCCAACCAACCGATATAAAACAGCAAATCTTCACAGTTGAGCCGCAGGAACTACAGAACTTCTGACGTTTTTGTGATTCATACACAATCAGCTGTTTTGTCACTGTCAGGGGTTTTATTCAGTGTTACTAAAAATGAAATTAACAGTCGAACTTACATGTGAAAGCTGAGTCACTGTGTGAGCTACATACTGCAGGATTATTATGGGTTTTAGTCTATCAGGGGTATGAAGTGTATGGTCGATTTGGTATCTGTTTGCTTCTGTCACTGTTGGTGCTCATTCAGTTGTCTTACAACTAAAACAGAAAAATAATTCAAGTTGAATGAGAGCAACTCTTTCTGTATTAAAATAGACTATCATGGAGCACATAGAGATGTAGCCACTGAAGAATCATTTCAATGTGCACAGAGGTCTTTTCCAAAACAGCATTAAAACACTGATTCAGTTGAACTGTAGCAATGTAGCTAACATGCTAACAGACTAGTTAACAGGCTAGCTAGCTCACAATAAATGCCAGTGGAGAGGAGAGGCAAACCAGGCAAATGTTTGGGGCCCTTGATGGACATCTGCAAATTGTAGCTTCTGCCAATAGTCTGCATGTGTGTCCGGGGCCCCTGAGAACCTACAATTGCTTCTGCATACTGTAGAGGTCTTAACTTTCTATCCAGAAGATTTTCTACAGTTAGCAAGGAGGTTGCATAAATCAGTGATGAAAAGTCGCAGTGAAAATAACCTTTTAACTAATTTCAACTTTTTGGGAGCAACAGAATAACAGCAGAAAGAGCTGGAACAATTGTCAATTTACCACAATGAAACTAATTTGCAGAGACAAACAGAGAAACAAAAGGCAAACTGAGAAGAGCAAAAAGAAAAGCTGTATCTCACAAACCAGAAACAAGAAACACAAACCAAAAGACACACCATACAAGTTTTGATTTTAGATGCAAATCACATTTCTTTGCATTTCACGTTGCAGCTGTCGGTCTTATTTTTTTAATGATAGTAACTTCGCAGTTGCAGTTTATTATGGTTAGTTTGCAGGTGAACAGCCAAAAATTATGCCACACTTACTCACTATGTAATCAATGCTTCTGATTGAAATGTCAGGGCTGAATCTGTTCATTAAAACTGTTTGTACCCATGTTCTACAAGTGAAGCAGGTAAACAGAGTTGTGTTCTCAGAGTGTTCTTTAAAGTGATAGGATTAAAGCAGCCGTGATGTGATTGTTATTCTCAGTAGTTAAACCTCAAAAATCTATTTGTGTGTAGAAGACTAACACCACATCAATTTAAGGTACAAGAAATATGACTTTAATATGTATAGCTCTGTATGCATCCGTGTGTATTCAGTATAGACAAAATCTATGATATATTTAACCTATCTTAGCTGGGAACAGGTGGAAACTGTTGGCATGGCTCCATCGAATGTCAGCAACTACAAAGTTCACTTTATGCTGCGTACTTTAGCTTGAGATCTAGACTGATAAATTTGCCAGCAGATGTTAGCAACCACCAGTGGATGTTAGGGACATATCATCAGCTGTGTACCTCACTGTCATAGGGTGTTTTGGTTGCTTCACCCTGTTAAAAAGCCCCTTCAGGTAGATGGCAGCCGTGTTCAGGGACCAGTCCAGTTTACTGTCCAGGTGCACACCTAGGTATTTATAAGTGTGCACCATCTCAATGTCCTTCCCTCGAATGTTGACTGGCTGAAGGGTGGGACTAGACTTCTGAAAGTTGATGACTAACTCCTTGGTCTTGCAGGTGTTCAGAAGGAGGTAGTTCTTGTCGCTCCATTCACTGAAGGCCATCGTCAGATCCCTGTACTCCTCTTCCTAACCATTTCTGATACGCACCGCAATAGCTGTGTCATCTGAGTATTTCTGGATGTGGCAGGACTCAGAGTTGTATTTAAAGTCTGCCGTATATGGGGTGAACAGGAACAGAGCCAGAATGGTCCCCTGCGGAGCCCCAGTGCTGCTCATCACTGTCCCTGAGACACATTCAGGATGGGTAACATCCTGACGTTCTGTGGTCGTCTTGTGAGGTAATCCACAATCCAGGACATGAAGCAGCGATCCACCCCCATCCCTTCCAGCTTGTCTTTAAGAATGGTTGTTTGGATGGTGTTAGATGTACTGAACATAATCCTCATGTAACCACCTGGCTCATCCAAGAAACAATGGGCCCAGTGGAGCATGTAAAGGATGGTATCATCCACTCCAATATGTTCTTTGTAGGCAAACTGTAGGCTGTCAAGCGCATGTTCAACCTGTGGTTCAGAAGGTGGAGAAGCAGCCGCTCCAAGGTTTTCATGATGTGTAATGTGAAGGCCACCAGTCTGTAGTCATTTATCTCAGCCAGTTGCAATACCTTAGGGACCGGAACAAGATACATGAAGTTTTCCACAGGACCTGGGTCCAGGTCCCTCCCTGTTTGTAGACTTAAGTTAAAGATCCTCTGGAGAGGCTCAGCCAGCTGGGCTGCACAGTCCTTTAACAGCCTCAGACACACACCATCCAGACCTGTTGCCTTTCCAGGACGTAGCATCCTGAGCTCCGCCCTCACATCCTCCGTTGTAAAGGACAGGAGACTTGATCCCAGTGTGGAGGGAGTTGCAGTGTCAGGTTCTGAAGGAGATGTTGTAGGAGAAGCTGCAGTTAAAGCAGTGGGAGAGAGAACAGGTGAGGCTGTGTCAAACCTGTTGTAGAACAGGTTGAACTCATTGGCCTTGTCCACATCCCCTGATGTTGCCTGGCTGTTCTTCTCTTTAAAGCCAGTGATCCTCATCCCCTTCCACACTTCTCTGGTGTTGTTGTGCTGCAGTTTCCTCTTTACTTTCTTTTTGTAGTCCTCCTTCACCTGCTTTAATCTCCTCTCCGCTCATGTTCAACACAGCTGAGCTTCTCCCTGTCTCCATCCCTGAAGGCCTTCTCTTTCTGGTTGAGGAAGGTCTTGATGTTACCAGTGATCCAGGGTTTGTTGTTTGGAAAGCAGTGTACAGTCCTTGCTGGTATTACAGTGTCCATACAGAAGTTAATATAGTCCGTGCTACATTCAATCATTCTATCAAGGTCAGGATCCTTGCTGTAAACATTTTCCTGTGACTCCAACAGTACATTCCAATCTGTGCACTCAAAACAGTCTTTATGACACTCACTGGCCTCCGGGGTCCAGTTTCTGAATGACTGGCTGGTTGCAGCCTGCCTCAGTACACAGGGCTTGTAGGAAAGCTGAAGAAAAAACAGATTATGATCAGATCTGCCAAGTGGTGGTATAGCTGAAGCAGTGTAGGCCTCCTTGATGTTTGCATACAACAGATCAAGTGTCTTATTTTCCCTTGTGGGACAGTTAACATACTGAGTGAAGCCAGTCAGGTGAGAGTGACATGGTTAAAATCCCCTGATATTGCAATGAATGCATGAGGGTGCTGGGTCTGTACTCTTGCAACAGTCTCGTGAATGACGTCATACGTGACTGCAGGCTCTACTCATGGTTGAATTTAAACAACAATGGCGACGATGTGTGAGAACTCTCTCGGTACATAGTACGGTCTAAGACCAACTGCAAACAGTTCAGTATCCCAACAGCAGATCTTCTCCTTCACTGTGATGTGACTGGGGTTGCACCATCACAAGCAGAACCAGTCCTCCATCTTTATTCTTCCCACTTGCTCTATTGTCTCTGTCTGCTTGTACTGCAGTGTAAATCCACACAATGGTCGGGAGTGTTGACGTTTAACCATGCCTCTGCAGTGTTTCCTCTAGGATTTTTTTCAGCAGTGGGGGGCATGCTATCCGGGGGGGGTAGAGTCAGTGGCAAAGTTTGCACCCAGGCTCATCTCTCTCCCCTGCACCTTCACCCAGCTCTCCCGCTGCTGTGCTCTGCTCTCCTCCACTTTGTTTAACAACTCCTCCCTGTCTAATGTTACTTGTCTAATAAGATTACATTAAAAGTGTGAGTAACGTAACGCTAACAGCGTTATATAATTTACACTCACATCACATCTGATTACAAGTGTGAACATTAAAATACTATTTTTTACCTAACATCATCATTTACGAGTCAGTAAAAGGCTTATGATAGGCTACCTGACTAGCGTCTTCTTCATCTGTTGCCTTTCTCTTCTTAGAGAAGTATCTGAACAAGCTCATCTGAAATTCAGTCAGCAGTTAATACATAATGACGTGTAGATATTAGCTTCAGTGTTTCCTCTACATTCATTTAGCAGTGGCGGCCCGCCACTGCTAAATCATAGCCGCCACGCCTTCAAATTTCTTTTCTTTTTTTTTTATTGTCGCAAATGCACCACCGCCACATCTCTCCACCTTCAGAGCACAGCCTGTGTGATGATGAGCGCAACAGCGGGTGGAGGGGAGGGAGGGAGTGGGGTGGTTGGGGGATCCTATTGGAGTTAATTACTCGCGAGAGCGCGGCCTTGAAAGTGACGTCACGTCAGGCACCAGGTGAGAGTCAGAGAAGTGTAGTCGTGAGGAATAAGGCAGCGAATTA
>NW_019525337.1:2007371-2012009 GCF_002814215.2 Seriola lalandi dorsalis
CCCCCCCCCCATAGCATGCCCCCACTGCTGAAAAAAATCCTAGAGGAAACACTGAGCTTAATGCTATCAATTAGTTTACCCAAGTTAGCGTCACTGAGTTGGCTAATAAGTCTACCTTATTCCTCACGACTTCACTTCTCTGACTCTCACCTGGTGCCTGACGTGACGTCACTTTCAAGGCCGCGCTCTCGCGAGTAATTAACTCCAATAGGGAAAAAAAGAAAGAAATTTGAAGGCGGGCCGCCACTGCTAAATGAATGTAGAGGAAACACTGCTCTGTGAAACACATGAGACTACACTCACGATATGCTTCTGTTTCTTCACAAGTGCTTCCAGTTCATCACACTTGTTAGCCAGGGAGTTGACATTTCCCATGAGGATTGATGGTAGAAAAGGCTTATATCTCAATCTCCTAGCCTTTAGCTTAGCCCTGGCTCTGCATCCACGGTACGGCTTCTTCACCTCAGCTGGTATGGGATATTTAACTCCATATCTGGTAAACTTTAAAGCCAAGAATTCTTCCTTTGTGTACATTATTTTCAGACAAAACAAAGACACAGAATAAAAAACACCAATCGACAAAAAATATACTCATATATACAAATATATTGCAAAAAACTACTAGCTATGCGGATTTGCTGCCACTTGCCAGCGAGTCATGTAGTCTAGTCATGCAGCCGTCACATCAGCAGTCTCTCCTAAGAGCCATGTCATTAGGAGAAACAAGGTTGTTAGCAGGTGTGGAAAAACAAAATTGAGGATGGTGTCAACTTCTTTGGGATTTCAACTTCACAGAGCGTCCAACAACACACAGCAACTTTAATTGAGTTTTCAAAAGGATCCTTTACCTCTAAAAGTAATTTGGATTGTCAGGTCCCTGGTTTTTCTTTGGTCTGGAAGGAGTCTCCTTGAAAAAAGGTATTTTCTTCTAGAGGCCTTCTAGGGGGACCAGGAGGGACCCCCAGACTGTATCACCTAGTAAGGTAAAGGTATTGTAAGACAGTGAGGAATTTAGCAAGATAAGGGAAGAGGGCACTGCATGTAGTCAGACAGACGCCATGTCCAAACTACCCAAAATGTGTATTTTCTTCCTCAGTGTCTAATGTCATGACTCATGTCAGATTATATTAAGATTGACTTTACAGCCAGATGAATGACAGTTTAACAGAGCGATGGCACCAGTAGTGTTTCTTATTCTATTTGAAAAACAGACTGAAGATTGAAATGTCTTTACTGTCAGCTGTTTCTGGCTAATATCATGTTATTATATAAAACTCATAATTACACACAGGAAAATGTAAGAGTTTCAGAGATATTGTCAGATGTGTTGAGTCGGAGTAGGATTTTTCTGACAGTTTCTCTTTGATGAGATTTTTTATTTCTGGTGCTGCAGTGTGTGAGAAGTGTGAGAAGTGCAGCTCACACTTGTTTTTCCACTGTGGTGTGTGTTGGGTGTGTGTGTGTGTGTGTGTGTGTGTGTGTGTCAGCATTGTTGCAAGCATTTTAAGCATTGCCCTGTCAGTGGCAGCCACACCACCTTGCATCGAGCCAGCAGCACTGAACATGTTGAGAGAATGTTTGAGTCTTGAACTGAGTCATCAAGTCTATGTGTGTAACTGCAGGGTGGAAACTGCCCGTCACTGAACATCTGACATGACAGCTGTGGAGCAAGCTTCTACTGAGTCTCTGACAGATTCTACTGTGTTTTCTTATCATCTTATCAATGCAGCTCTCATCTATATGACTATATTCTGGTCTAACATGTCCACAAATCTGCTGGTTCAGCTTTGTCCTGATCTTACAGTTCACAAATGGTCAAATCTTAATTGTACTTGTAGATTTTTAACAACAACCCCCTTTTCGCATCAGATCTAATTCAGAACCACTGCTCAAACCTCAGCCTTAAGTTTCAGTGTACGAACTCAGACATGATGGATTATTCAGTCAGGTAAAAAGGGGCTGGTTCACCACGTGCTGAAAACGTTTTTCCTTTTTCCCCCCATGGACCATTGACACTTACACTCTCGCTGAGCCTTGCTATAGATGGATATGTATCTTCTAAATTTTAGAAAATAATGAAAAATGCCCATCACAGTTTTGTCCAAGGTGACGTATTGTAAGACACTTGTAAGACTTTTCACTCAAAATTTACAGTAATTAATTGTACTGTATTTAAGTACTGTAGTTCTTACAGTTTCTTACTGTGTTTTAGAATTACAGTGTATTACTAGATATACATTTGCAGTTCTTTACTGTATTCTTGTAAATTTACAACATAATACTGGTCAAAGTTTTGTCAGTAAATTATTGTATATTTACAGTGTAAATATAACATGTAACTGTATTTGTATCTACAGTATGCATTTTGTCTTTAGAATGTTACTACTACTATTAATGATGATAATAATAATAATAATAATAATAATGATAATATTAATAATAATAATGCGGGGGGCGCCCCAGTATGAGAACATCTGGGAAGATGAATAAAAAGTGATGTTAAAATCATCTAAACATCAGCTTTAATACACTCGTTAATACACTCCTAAAGACTTGGTGCTCTCACCTTGACTCTTGCACTCTGATCTCCTCCACCGGCACCTTCCAGTTGGGGCTGAGAACTAGGCCCTACTTTCAGTCCTGACACATTCCAGGTACCTTGTCAGTAACATGAATTACCATTGTTTCCCATACTAGAAGAACTAATGATGTTTGGACTCTGCACAGTTTCACCTGTCCTCGTGAGTTGCGAACTGTCTTTTTAAAATAATCTGTGCTTTGAAAATTTCTGCAAAAAAAAAAACATACATGATTGGGAAACTTTTCACGTAGCTGGGTGTGCTTGGGTGTAAAAGAGATAATATTCACTTGTTGGAATAGCTGCAAAATCATGTGCGTTCGTATTCTTCTTCTTTGGCAATTTCGGATGGCTCTGCCTGATGCATGGATTATGATACAGTGCCACTACATTGCCTGGTGGCGTACAGCCGCAATTGCAGTTACAAATGTCAAATCCACCAAGTACCGTAAAACAAGTAAGCCTACTAGAATTTTGTGAGGAGGCGGGGGTGGCACAAAATTTGATGGAGGCGGCCGTCTTGCAATTCTCTATGCAGAAAAAACCCTGTCATAGCTTGCTTTTGTGCCACACAGGATAAATGTCAATACAGGTTCTGAAAAACAATGTAGAACAAAGAAATATTATTCTTTCAGGTGACGTCAATCTCTGAATGCAACATATCAAGCATAGAGGGCAAAGATCTTGGAATATCTCTCACAATTAGTTCTGTTTCACAGTCATGATTACAGACTTTATAATGAAACATTTTGGAAAATGAAATGAAAACCAGAGCAGAAATTATGTAGTCACAAAATCTTACTTGGTGACATCCGCAACATTATTTATTATACATATATACATATTTACATATACAGTGAACCCTCGTTTTTCGCGGGGGTTACGTTCCAAAAACAGCCCGTGATAGGCGAAATCCGTGAAGTCGTAACCTTTATTTTTTTTTTACTATTATTATACAATGAAATACTCTATAATACATTGAAACCAAAGAACAAAACCTTTTTACAGGCCCAAGCATTTGTTTAACAAATAAAAGTACTGTATAAACATTTTTTTACAAATAACTACTGTACTGTAAAATAATAATTTTAATCATCAATACGAACTGAAGGCTTCAAATTGCGGAGATCAGCACCGCCCCACCGCGACCCGAGTAATTGGATTAGAACGGGAGAAAAATGAAAAATGATTATGAAAAAAATATAAAGTACAGTAGGACAAATTGTGACTCGCGCGTATTTCACTGCTCTTCTGACTGTGCCGCTGCATCCTGACTCCAGCGTTTTTTTCTTCTAAAGCCCGTGGTGCAGGTGTGTTTAATATAGTCAGCGATAGTTAGCATCTTCCTCTGCCTTTTCGGCCCGACTGCAAGTGCCTTTGTCGGTGCAGAACGTTTTGTCGACATTATGGGTTTTAGAGAATATTTGCAAACTTAAATTTGGCAAGGTGTTTTACGTACATGTACATATTAAACCGTAACGTTATTGACACACAGGTAGAGAAGAAGCGGGGAGACTGTTTAGCCAATCAGAATGCAGAACACAATGCACAATGCAAATCCGTGAAGCAGCGAGAACGTGAAAGGTGAACCGCGTTATAGCGAGGGTTCACTGTATATACATATATAAAACATGCTGCAGTATAAGCAATCGATAAATGAACTAACAAAGAGAACTACAGTGATTTTTTTGTCCCTAACTTTATGAGTTGATAAATTATTCCTTGGCAGTTTTTGAAACATGGTCTTTGAAATTGCAACTCAAACTTTTAAGACAAATAAGACAGCTTTAGTGTCTTTTCAAACAATGTCTCTCTTTATTAAGCTTGTGAAAACCCAACATGCAAATAAACCAAAATTTCAGTCATTTAAAAAAGATCTCGAACAAGTGTTGTAGTCTGCGTGAACATTAAACACTGAATGCAAATAAACAAGAAATATTATCAAAAACTAGAAAATTCCAGGGAAATTTTGAGTGCCACGGGGGCTATGAGTACATGATTTATTTCCAGTGTTCAAAAGTCACCCAGATCATATTCTGGTTTTGAGAAATGTCTTGATA
>NW_019525337.1:2012059-2035319 GCF_002814215.2 Seriola lalandi dorsalis
AAAAATAAAGGTTATTTTTTACTGCTTCACGCACTCTAGCCAGCTGACGCTTTCACTCTAACTTTGAAGAAAAGGTGATTTGCACTCCTCCTTTGAGTGCTCATAGTTTGAAAAGTTTACATGTTATGTAAAAACAGTTCCTGTCTTTTTGAGAGAGCAGAAGTTTTCCTCCGTTTTATAGTTTGAATCACATTTCTACATGCAGGTATGAGAGAGCTGGGTGACTCAGAAAAAAGGTGCAATTTTGTCGAAAAAGGGTGGATTTCTAAAGAAAATTCCAATGCATTTCTAATCCATTATTTATTCCCAGTTTTTTGGGAATAACTTTGGGGAAAATTGGAATTTTAACACCAAAAGTCATAGCACCCCTTGCGGGATCAAGACGCACGTTTTGATGTATATATTACCGGGGTTTTCTCAAAGCTGCGGGACGAGTTACGCGCCGAAATTTGGCGGAAGAATAATAAACCCGAAACAGAATAATATTAATAGATGCCAACAGTTAACTTGATTATTAGTGCCTCGGGGCACTCCTCTCAGCTATTCTAGCTGTAGAGGAGTGCCTCGGAGCTGAGCACCCGTGGCACTAATAATCAAGTTCACTGTTGTACTGTATGTGTGTATTTATAAGGACTGTATGAGGGAGCAGCTTAAGGGGGGGAATGAGTGGACAAGTGAACTGAAAAAAGAGTGTAGCTAAGACACTAACAGTTTGTGTGATTGAGTGTGTGAACTGACTTATGTAGAGTACACTCAAAGTCCTTAATTTCTTTAGTAGACTGGAGACACAATGGTTGACTGATGCCATCTTTTTCTGAGTGACCTTCCACATTTTCCAAGACTTTGACCCGTCCAGCCTTAGTGCCTCTGTCAGGATTTATCCTGATGAATGGCCTGAAAAACGAGTGTGTATTCAGGTGTGTCACAGCCTGCCATGCCTCTCAGTGTTTTTCGACTCACCCTGCCTCTGTCTCACTCTCAACTCTGCCACACCTTCTAATCAGCCTCACTGTCCTCACCTGTTGCCCCCAGCTGCACTCCATCTCCAATCAGGCCAGTATATATTCATCCCTGGTTCACTCACACATTGCCAGATTGTTCTTAGTATCCATGCAAGACTTTCCAGCGGTCATCTCATGACTGACTTCCTGTTATCAACTCTGCTTGTTCCCTGACCATCCTGCCTCGTCTCTACCCTGGTAAACGCCTCAGCCTTCTGTCCCGGACCACGAGTTCTGCCTGTACACTTTCTGGTCCCTGTCTGCCTGTCCTTGTGGCTGTTTGGCGTTCTCCGGCTCCAACGTCGCAACGTTAGTTCCTCCCTGCTGGTTTCCTGATCCTTAGTCTGGCTTTGATTACCCGCGTGTCTGCTGGTTCATAATTAAAGGTCATTACCAATCGTACCTGCGGTGTGTGGAGCTGGATATGGGTTCTACCAATATCTGTTACAGCATGGGGAAATAGAAACATGTACTTTCATGGTGCAGGTTAAGTAAAAGTTTGTTTCGCCTTGATTAGTGTCCGAAAAGCTTCCTTAACATGCTCTAGTAATCAGATGTTTTACGCAGCTTGTATGTAACCTGTGAGACGAAACACAAGGTCAACATGATCAAAGCTGCTGTGAGCACACAGTACCAGTTGAAGGATGTAAGCATCTAACCTTTTGACTTAATTCCAGTGTGCTTGCAGTGTCATCTTTGGACTGAAGTTTGAAGCTGTAATGAGTAGAAAAGACTGCAACGAGCGTGGTCAGCTGGCTGGGTGACTTCACAAAGAACATGCCCCTCAATGCTGATCATGAAGTGGTGAATACAGCTTCCTGGTGTTTCACCTGAAATTTGACAAATAAGAGCAGTTACATTGTCACACTGCAAGTGGTATGTACCAGGGAAACTGAAATCCTTCTACCCATTGACAGATGAGTCCTGTTCTTTTTGATATATACATTATAAGGTGTTGTGATATAGAGCTGAACATTATGTCTGCTCTGTTGATTGTGATAATAGTGGAAGTAACAAATGATGACAGTTTAGCTAGTTGGCTTACTTTAGCAAACAAGCTCCCTGTCAATTCAGTACTGACAGTAACTTTATCTAAATAAAATCAGCAGCTCCTTTGGAGCTGTTCACTTAGCAGATGCTAACATGAAGTAAGGTTAAGATTAAACTCACCCTGTAGTTTGGAGGATCAGGATCAGAGTCCAGCTCCTTTCTCTGTCACATGGTGAAACGGGTGACAGAAAGTTACCATTCCAGTGTTACCAACGTTTTCAGATCACAACAGAAGGATTTTTTCCAGTTTAGCAACTGTACAGAGCTGTACTTCGAAGTAGCTAACGTTAGCTGAAAGTAAACACTGTTTGCTTGTGTTTGTGTCAGTGCAGACTCTGATCTCAAATTACTTTAAACTTAATTCAAGTCAAATGTGCTCTAAATTCACTCTGAATTTTCATTTCAGCAAAAATAATCCTAAACATAAAGATAAATCAGGAAGAGATATGTCTTAAAGACTAACATTACAAGTAAAACAACTTGTCTTATTTGATGGCATTCTACTAGATAATCAATACAACTTGATTGGAAATTTGATATTTTGCTGATGCTAACAAGTGTAGCGTACATACGTGGCCTGGCATCAGTCACAAGCCATTAAGGAAGTTCATTATAAGGACATGCAGAGTTACGGACCCACAATTGACACTTTGTGACTCTTTCCACCATCAAACTATCAGATTGATAGGAAACAGAGACAAAGGACCCCTCTTCCACAAACAGACCATGCTGTTAGCATGGCCGAACGACACAGAACCAGACCAAAGGTCAAAGGGTCAGCTCCAGAGGATCAACCAATGGACACCAGACAACTGGAGAATATAGGCAAAATCTCCAGTTTGTAACAATAAGACTGTCTAATGATATTTGATTGTTTCTTGTATAGGACAAGTAACAACAAAAGGACTGATTTACACTAAGGTGTGAATCCTGGCCTGTCTGTGCCATGCATGAACACACACACACACACACACCAACCTCCCTTCCTCTGTCCCTCTCTAGATAAAAGTCACTACAACCCACATTCCAATCCTGGGTAGTGACCAGCAGGACACTCTTCACAGACACAGATCAAAGGATGAATGTAAAATTAAATATCTAACTGTTCTGTAACTCATGAGATGTTCCTATGCAATAGTTCAACCCCAAACTTCTATCCCATAGAATGTTTGAAATGTAATGTAGATTTTAAGACAATGTCCTTCATGTGACCATACTGTCAGCATCCTTCACACAAGGTAACACACTACATGACATCCAGAATGTGCATATTATTATTATTACAGTCGAAGAACTGCTGCGTAATCCATATGTATAGACCATTAGCTTTGGAAAATGTTTATATTGTTGTTTGATCAATTAACCACTTGTATCATAATTAATTCCAGGTTTGAAGGATGTAATATGAAATCAACACTCCTATTACTCCTCTGTGCTATTATTAGTGCAAGTAGTTTTATGTTATTTCATTTAATGTTTTGTGGTCATGGTGGAAGAAGGATGTGCGAGTTTATAAGTAAACTCTAGATTAAAATGATTCTAAAGTTCAGTGGAAAATTACTCTCTTCTCCAAGTGGAAACATAGGAGAAGATGGGTGACGCCCATGAAACATGTGCCAGCCCCCAGGGGATAAAACAGTTGTGAACAATTCACACATTGCCAAAAGCCAAAAGCCTAAGCCAATTCCAGGCCTAGGCCTAAATCAGGTCAGAAGCCAATGCCGGACAGAAGCCCCGAAAATCTGTTCAGAATCCAGAAACCAGAAGAGAAAGAAAAGTCAGAGAAACCCAGAGGACAAGAAGATGCGCGAAGTGAGAAACGATGCAGAAATTAGAAGCTGAGATCTTTGCTCAAAGCTCAGAGTCCCGGCTCTGTAGCCATGTAAACTCTTAGCTCTAAGCTGCTCACCACAAACTTAGTCATTTTTGCACTTTTCGCGTCTTTTAGTTTTCTTTGCCACAAGCATGATTTTTGTCTACATGTGCGATCTTTTATTTTTATAAGCCAAGTCAAGACCAACTGAACCTAAGCAACAGAAGTGCCTCAGAGTAATTTTGTAACTTTTAATCATCATCAAGTTTTCCTTTTTGAAGAATTTGACAACTTTAGAGTCATCTGGTCAACGCCAGTCTCCTCTAAAGTTATCTAACCAAAGTGAAGAGCATTAGAGTTTATTTCGCATCAACCCGCAAGAGACAACAGCAGATAACACCTCTGCACGACCGCCTGCAGAGAAGCCGAGCAGAAATCAAAAGTGTCCGAGACAGAAAGTCTCCTGGCAAACTCCACCAGAGCTGAACCACTGAGACACCGGCAGAATCCGTCATCCTGATAACGGGACACGGCCTCCAGGAGAATCCACCTAGATCCCGCGTCTCCAGGGTTACCACGGCAACCACAGCCACCTGGGTTCCAGCCGAGGGTCTCCAGCTACAGCGCAACTCACAGTAGGCCGGTTTTAACACTCTGCTCATGACTGGGTTGATGTCGAAATATAGCAATATTTAATCATCAAACCTAATTCTTAGATGTAGCATGATTAGCTGTATAGCCATAGTGTATAGCCATAACATATTCTCTCCCACCATTGCCAACTCATCACACTGCTCATTTCATTATTATTTTCATCTTTATGATTATTACACCTTGCATTTACTCTGTAGATAGTAGTTTAGTTAAATAAACACCTTTATTTACACCCAGTTGTTGTCCTGTTGTATTGTTTTGACGTAGAGACTGGAGATCCATTGAATCGAGAAGTCATGGCTTCCGATATGAGATTGATCAATTTGGCAATGAAGTAATTCATTGTTGTCCTCCTAGAGGACTGGTGCCCCATTTCAAGGAGAGTAAATCCTAAAATATGGCTTAACGCTACACAAGCAAGGCCAAAAGGCACTCACCTATTCATTTGAAGGATGAAGAAGGATGAAAAAAATCAAACTGCATTGTGCAGTCAAAGGTGTCTCACTCTGTTTTCCCAAAATGCATTAAACAAAAAACAAAAAAACACTGTAAATTACTGTTGTCCTCCAAGCAATAATACTGTAAAATACTTTTATAAACAATTTCAGAGAAAATATTTTGCAATAATTTACTGCATTTAAAGATAACAGGATTACACTGTTTACATTTTCCTGTAAATTTACAGCAATTTGTTAGTGTATCTAATGTCACCTGTTTATTTTACTCACAGGTTCTAGTGGTAGCTGTTCTCATAGCTCCGCAAACTTATTGAATCATGAGTTTCAGAGCAGCAGAGAAGATACTCTATAACTGAATTTATGAACTTTGCAAGTGTCTTTTACTTGTTTTCCTTGATCCTCCCTTCTTTTTCCAGCCCTGATGTCCTCATGCAGTGACGTTGTCAGTTATGAATGAGTTATTCATTATTCACTAGGTACATGGAGCCTTTTGTATGACGATAAACAAAAAAGAAAATATGAAGCTCATGTCTCGTGACATCCGTCATTGGTCAGACGGCTCAGGCCTGGGGGAGGATCAGGTCTCACCCAACTACCTGTAATATATTTGTGTACGCTGAGTCTGATTGAAGCCACTAGCAGAATATGTAATAAGCTTCAGCTCTTCTCTTCAAACCTTCTGGACATACACTACTACTTTTACTTTTTAAATGTGTGTGATTCTCCTGTAAATTTCATCTTCTGTTACTGTTTTGTTTGCACCATGCTCCATCTGGCTCCCAGGTTTGAAACCCCCACACTGCCCCTGGTCTGCCTGCAGCTCTGCCTGCCCCTCAGGCAGAGCAGCTTCACTTCCAACAAGCTCCATCATATCTAACCTTTGTCAAGCACCACTGACCTAATACATCAAACTAACCATCTGTTTGTTTTGACTGCTACACCTCTGTATTGTTGGTTGTGATGAAGATCTCCACTGATAGAGATTAAGCCTTATGGACCACACCCTCACCACAGCACTCAGCTGTGTCTCAGTTCCTGTTTTTCCCAGTTTTGCCTGAAGAAAAAACAAACCTTTATCTCAGCTCCTGATCCAACCAGTTCCACAGCCAACAACAGACAGTCTCTGCTGTCTGTCAGAGAGCATGCTCTGTTCTACAGGATCTATGTCAGCATGTTCACTAAGTGACAGTTTCTTGTCAGTTCTTTTTTTATGTCTGTTTCTGAGACAGAGGAAGTTCAAATGCTCCTGTTACTCTCCCTTTTGTTTCTGTCCACAGATGATGAGGATCTCTACGTCCAACAAGCTATTGTCTTCATTGAGGACGCCATACAGGTAAGTGCAATTAATTTCCTTATTCAGTGCTTTATTACATGACACATCGACTACTGTAAGACCTGCCTCTGTCCACAGTACAGAGAGTGTTTTTGGATCACACCAGCTTTAGCTTCTCTCGGGTGGCTCCCTCTCGCTTTTAGAACTTATTTCAAAATGTAGGTTCAGACAAACAAAGCATCACATTGGCAGGAACCTGTACACTTAGAGAAGAAGAGCAGGGACTTCTGGCTGAGTGAGGGTGATGGCTGAGTCAGCTGGTTTCAGGCTGGCTCTGTTCTCTTCTCTCATCCTCTCTGCTCACATATACAGTATTTTTTTTTAAGTTATTTTTTGGGGCTTTTTGTGCCTTTATTGATAGAGCAGTGGAGAGAGACAGGAAATGGGGAGGCAGAGAGAGGGGGAATGACATGCAGCAAAGTCTGTCCGATGCAGGACTCGAACCAGGGGCCAACTGCAGCGAGGACTGTAGCCTCTGTATATGGGGCGGATGCTCAACCAACTGAGCTATACGACACCCCACATATACAGTATTTTAATATATCTCAATTCACAGTAAAGCTGTTCTCATTGACGGATTTTGCTGTTTCTGTTGTCATGACAATGGAACAAGTTTGAAACAGTGACTGAAACGTGGTCCATTAGGACTACATGTTATCAAGCTGTCACTTCAAGCTGCTGCTAAAATTCTGATATTATAACCACAACGTCATCTGACAACATCACCAAATGCATCAGTTAAAGACAAAGACTGAGATGTGATTTTAGCTGGGTTTACTTTTAACACGATCACTCCACAGAGAAAGTTAGAAGATCAGTCACGTCAGCTGACGTATAGTCAGCAACTAGAGGTGTGTCTGAGGAGGGAAAGCTTTACCTTGTGCTGTAGACTGTACTGGAGACTCTCTTCTGTGGAAAATTGCTGAGGTTTGTCCAGAATGTCTCTAGCTTTGTCACAGTGCTTTTAAAAAAAAAAAAAAAAAAATTTGGTAAAGGACTCTGGAAAGCGACAAAGATGCAACACACACTTGTTCACATTGAATCATTTTGAAAGAGCAACAATCATTGAAGAAACTCCAAAACTAGGCTTGCCAACCAATGGTGTAACTCCATCACTCACTCACTCACTCACTCACTCACTCAGTCAGGCACATTTGTGTTTATACGGCTGGTCCAACTAAAAAGTCTGTGTTTCTGTTCAGTATCAGTTGCGATTAAGTCACAGTGTGACAGTGACACACAATTCTAGACTCATATGAGTTTCATCCAGTGAGCTTTACAGATTTTAAATTTGGGAAAAAGACATCATTGGTAGCAGATTTTAACTCGGTGTTCAAAATGGATATCAGGAGGAAAAAAGTCAGATTGGTGAATCTGGAACAGCCTCACTCAGAGTCTCAATGTGCCAGTGTACATTTTAAACAAACTAAGACGATGCAGTGATCTACCTACTGCACACATCACTGCTACACCTGGAGGACAGTGAGAGCACTGTGAGGGTCATGTTTTTTGACTTTTTGAGTGCTTTCAACACGATCCTGCCGCCACTGCTCAGAGTGAAGTTGGAAAGTGTGGGAGTGGACCATTACCTGGCTGCATGGATGATTGACTACCTCACCAACAGACCACAGTACGTGAGGCTTCGTCACAGTGTGTCTGATGTGGTGCTCTGCAGTACAGGTGCCCCCCAGGGTATGGTGCTCTCCCCTTTTCTCTTCACCCTGTACACCTCGGACTTCACACACAACACCACACACTGCCACGTCCAGAAGTTCTCTGACGACACAGCCATTG
Source organism: Seriola lalandi dorsalis (assembly GCF_002814215.2). NCBI lineage: Eukaryota > Metazoa > Chordata > Actinopteri > Carangiformes > Carangidae > Seriola > Seriola lalandi. The sequence continues at coordinate 2,020,163 of NW_019525337.1, forward strand.
TTGGGTGTGTTTCGGAGGGAAATGAACTGGAATACAGGACAGTCATCAGGGACTTTGTCAGGTGGTGCAAGATCAACCAGCTTCAGCTTAATGCCAGCAAAACAAAGGAGATGAGTGTGAACCCCAGGCGAAAGACATCCCACTTCACACCAGTGAACATCCAGAAATCCTGTAGTAATAAAGTTTATATTTGCTTACAGTATCGGTCCATCAACCACCGAGTGGACGCCAGCTCACTCCGCCTGTACCGATGGTACTACTCCAGGATCTGCCAGTGGTAAGTTCACACCTTCTAACTCCTGCTCAGGTCATGTATGAATTAAAATGTTTGTGTCACATGTGTGCAGGGACAGAGACTGGAGAGCTGCTGATCCTTGCATACAGTGGCCTCTCTCACAGAGAATATCACAGGGGTAGTGCAGTGTCAGAGTCCTGTCATGGCTTACTGAGTGAAATGAATAAACCACAGCCATCATTAATGGTCCTATTATGACCAGTCAAATGTCTGCTCTGAGAAAGGTCACTTCACTGAATGCAGAGATTTGTAGTGTTAAACATCATAGAGGAAAGAATCTGTCCTTACCAGCCAAAAACTGTCAGAATGAACCAAACCTGTTCCTTAAGTGCTTTGAGGAATAGATGTGAAGGAATTTTGTCAACTTTCAACATTATTTGGGAAATGAATCCAGTCTCTGTAAGGTAATTTAAGGTCAGGTCAGGTAAGGTATTCAATTATTAGCCGCTATTAGGAGTAATCCATCTCCTCTCTACTGAGAGTCAGTACAGAACTGTTCATGGAGAACTCACAGTCTCACTCTGAGGTTTTTAGTCCCAGGTTAACTGTCAGAGTACTTGGAGGGATTCTGCAAACAAACTCACTTCTAAACAGTAATTTTACTGGATTCCAACTAGGTTCTTAATTTCACCATATGAAAAGGTACAGATTCACATATCAGTGTGTATTTGGAATATGATACTGTTGGTCAAAATGCTAAAGGCCACAAGGAAAAATGATTAATTGAATTTGTGCAAAATTATAATGACAGACATGATTGGTGCAGAAAAACAGGTTCTGGATCAGATTATGAGAATAAGAATTGTATCATATGAGATATAAGCCATAGAAATTTGATTGGCTTTTATTTTTGTGATTGACTCATAAGTGATTGATACACATGGTGTTGTCAAGGTGTAACACTCAGGTCAACAGGCAGGAGAGGCTGGTGCAGCGACAGGAATATGATCCCTCACTGGCTTCCCACCCACCAAAACTACCAAAATGCCTTTTTACACTGATGTTTTGACACATCACAGCAGGAGTAGCCCAGATGTAGTCTATAATATTAATAATGGTGGCATTACGTTAGGTTTAGCAGGTCCTTGGTTTTGGGTCATACTGGAGCACTTTAAAATCTAAAACTGTATCTGTACATGTTGTGAAAGGGATAGATCAACATTTTGTGGAATAGACTGGCTTTCATCCCAAGAGTTATATGAGACACCCAATATCACTTTGTATTTGTCCATTACAAATGAAACAAGAGTCAAAAGGCAGTTAGCTTACCTTAGCATAAAGACTGGAAGCAGGGGGAAACAATTAGCCTGGCTCTGTCCAAAGGTGAAAGTAAATAATTTGCTGAACAAACACTGCTTTTATGGAGAGTTGCATGATAGAAGCCGTGACTGGTGAACTGGTACCTCTACAGTTTGCTTGGCCACCTCATGCTGATGACAGTATATATTCATCAGTGAGATTTGCAGAACCAATTTCATGTCTTCATGCTAAGCTAGGCTAAATGGATGCTCTCTTACTTTATATTTAGTGCTCAGATATGAGAATTATGTTAATCTGTTTACCTCTCTCTAAACAAATAAATGCATTTCCCAAAATGTCAGATTGTTCCTTTACTTACTTGAGGATGATAGTGATGATAAAGCACACACACTAAATCCTGCTGTCCATCTCACCTGTCCTTCCTTTCCTGTCTCAGGGGCTTGGGCCTGACCATCACTGTGGTGTTGTTGCTGGCCTTTGTGGAGCGCCCGTCCTCCCTGTCAGTCTCCTCAGACCCTCGGCATAGATCCACGCCCTGGGAGCCTCCCTGCGGCTTCACCGAGAGCATTGAGATTGTCTGCCTCATGATCTTCTGTCTGGACCTTGCTGTTAAGGTGAACACAGCTAGAGTGGCAGCTGCCTGGTTGCGACACATTATATTTTCATATTGTTTGTAGTTATTTGTTCTAGTGGTAGTTTTTATACTTATTAGGGCCCGAGCATTAAAGTGACATTCTTCAATCGGTCCCAAATTTCACATGTTTGATGATTGTCTCACACTGAAGTGCCACCTACTGAAAACAGGAAGTACCTCTTGAGTGACAATCATCATTTATTTACATTTCATCAATGGGTCTACACTTGATATACAAGAACTTAATTTCTGCTTGATGCGTTGTCTCTGGCTTCACACAGTGGACACAATTAAGAATGCATATAAAAATGCAGTACATCTTCTCTGCTGCCACACGGACTGTGCAGAAAATCTTAAGCCCTGGGCGTGGTGTCTGGCGGTCACTAAGATGCTTATCTGTTTTAACCAGCCTGCTGCAAGCCATTCCGAGGAGCGCCGGAGTGCGAGGGCCTGCTCAACGCTGCTTGCATCTTTAATTTCCTGCTTGTTTTTCTATTTGAACCATCGCTTCACTCTGTCTGTTTTGCCCTCAGAGTTACCTGATTGGCTGGGATGAATTCAGGAAGAGCAAATGGCTGATTGGCTACACTGTGGTCATCTCAGTCTCCATCATTGACTGGGTGTTGTCTGTCAGCATGGTGTGTGACGAGGTGAGGCGTGCTCAGGTGTTACTTAATCAAACAGCAATGTTCAGTAGGCTTGAGCTGATAATATTGGATATTGCTGTATTTCCTACTAAATGAGATATTCATAATATTGAAAAAGATCTTGTTTGTTTTTATTTTTGTTTTTTTGCAGAAACTGAGAGTGCGGCGACTCTTGCGACCGTTCTTCCTCCTACAGAACTCCTCACTGATGAAAAAGACACTGAAGTGCATCAAGAGGACTCTGCCAGAGATTGCCAGGTATCTGACTCTTCTACACTGACAGGCCTGTCTGAGATCTTTATTGCCTCATTCCTGGTTATGGTTATGTTACATAATTCAAACAGTGAGTGTGTCTCTGAGTCTCTGTGGCCATAAGTGACAGTTACAGAATAAAGGTATATGCCAAGTGTAATATAATGTAAAAATAGCACAGGTCAGTAACAATCTTGGTTAAGCTACTTAAGTACTTAAGTATTCATTACTTATGACTGCTTGAAAAGATAATTGCGTTATATTATTAATTATACATTAGTATAAAGTATATAAAGTATTTAGCTGCATTAGCCATTATTGCTGTGGGGAGCAGTAATGCTGGCAGGTTTATATTTCATAGTATGCACAAGAACTGCCTGTCAGCTTGTAGGCCACCTTTTAGGTTTCCCCACACACAGAAAAAGAGAGATTAATTTGTGTATTTTAGCTCTAAAGTTATGAAAAAAATGTGTAGTAAAAGTAATCATGAAGCAACTCATTTTTTCGATTTCCTCATTTAGCATCATCATCATCATAACAACATGTTGCCTAACTGACTATTAAAGACAGTAATAGCACATCATCAAGACCAAACCAAGCTGTTACAATAAACAATCAAAAAACCACGAGACAATAAAATTAAATAGTATTCCTGCCTGTTTGAAGTCCGCGCTAGATCTGCTCTTACATCAAACTCTTACAAAACAGCCTTCACATGAAATCCAATGTCATGATGTATGTTCAGCAGTGCTCCACATCTGCACTGTCAACATTGCATCAAAGCACCAGACTCCTCCTTTATCTCTTGCTCTCCTCTTGAATCTTGACTCAGAACATAGTGACGATGCAGCCGAAAAATGTGTTGTCACAAATATTATTTTTGAGATATGATGTAGAAAAAAACAAAAAAATTATAGCCGCAAGCACAGCCTTTTGCAAAGATATTTTTGTTGATGGTAGCCATGTTTTTCAACCGATCTTGATCATTTATAAAGGAAATTTGTATTTTTGTCTCATAAGGCTGTATACCAAATTTGGTGTTGCTGATATCAAAATTCATAAAGTTTTATTCATCTTACTCTTTTACAAATTATCAAAATTATCAAAAAATCTATCCAGACGCTAGGAATGCGCGTTATAAACGATATATGATATAAACGATAAAAAAAATGGCCTACGATAGAGATTTGAATTATATCCCCTATCACGATAACGCATGTTGATCACGCAATCACAAGGCATTCTGGGTGTACCTTAATGGCGATTTTACTGCTCCACTGACACTTTTTTTTCCTGATAAAAAATAACCTCACGATCGGAGAGATACACTAAATGATGTTATTCATTCTGTAATGTAGATATAATAAAACCTCAAACTTATGTCTTACTTAATAACATAAAACAAAATTCAATATAGACTGATCTGTTTATTTAAATACATTTATATTTATTTAGATTGTGTTATATATACTTATAACATGTTACAGCCCCAGAGGAAACGCTGTTGTTCAGTCCAGTAAAAACATGGAGCTTAACTTTACATTCAGACAAACTAATGTTGCGGCTGCAGCTGTTAATTTCATCGGTGAAACCAACATTTATCTTCCAAAAGGGATTATATTACCCAACGGTAAATTTCATGCCAGTTCATTAGATCGTTTTGTCCCCGGGATGATGGCGGAGGTTCACCGAGCCGGTGATCATGTCCATAGTCCGGCTGCTTATAAGCAGCTGCTCCCGGTCTGTGGATCCCACATCTCTCATCTCCGAAAACGTCGGACAAAATTTCATTAAATATCCAAAGTGGTTCAAAGAGCTGCAGGTCCGTTCATCGGATCGCTTTCCCTCCGGGATGACGAGGGAGGTAGACCCCGGCTATCATCTTCGTACTCCGGCTGCTAGCTGCTCCCGGTCAGTCTGCAGGTGTTTCGTGTTAACTGGTGCCTTTTTCACATTACATTACGTTACATGAGATGAATGAGTCCTTTGAATGCAATTTAACTTGCATACACGATTAGATATTACACATTATTAAATAAGACCAGTTTTAAATGTGCAACATTTATGTTTACAGAATACTGTATGATTACAGTGGGGCACAATAAATGTTGTATGTCTACATACTGTGTTCTATGTTTTCTTTTTTAAATATATTTAGCAGTTTAGTTTTCCTCAGGGTCTATGTAACCTGTTCTGAAATTATTCTATTATATAATCTATGTATCGTGATACATATCGTTATCGCAAGAGGCTGCTGTGTATATCGTGATATGGATTTTTGGCCATATCGCCAGACGCACATTAATGGTCTAAGAGGCTTTTTTGTAGAGCACATTGAGCTGGACCTGAATGTCAAATTTCAAGTCAATAAGACAAATGGTGTGAGCCTTATTTGCGCTTATTCTTCTTGGGCCAGTACCACACATGGTTCCAGCTGCCACAGCCACTGATGTGTCTGTGTGTGTCTCAAACACACACACACACACACACACACACACACACACACATACACACACACAGACAGAAAGCTGTTTACAAGTTAGTACTAATAGAGGGAGACAAAATGTTTCCATTTTAGGAGTTCAGCTCCTCCAGTTTAACATTTTGGCATCTAACTTTTCAGTTAGCATTACTAACTAGCTTCCTAATACCTTTTTGAAATTTTTTATTATATCTTATTTCAGGCATCAGTGTTTAAAAGAAGACATTAGGTGACTGACAGGTGGACTCAGATGGACATGAATCTGTCCAGGTTGAGTCATGAGTGTTGAGCTGCTTGAGATGAGCAGCTGTGTTATAAAATGTCTAGCTCTTCTTGATCGGTAAAGCAACATCTAATAATACAGTAACCAAGCTTTAAAATCTGTTACTTAGAAACCCAGTTTAACCTGTGTAACCGAGTTTTTTTAAAAGACTCTCATTGAGGATGTCATTAGAAGAAAACATTTAAACAGGAAGTGACAGGAGAAAACACACTCGAAGCAGGAGCTACTCTGTAACCAGTTGGAGTGTATCTTTAATAAAGTTGGAGTGTATCTTTAATAAACAGAGAGTCCACCCCTTCCTGAGTGTTTGTTGTCGTGTCTCTGCAGTGTCATCCTGCTGCTGGCGCTCCACCTCTGCCTCTTCACTATGATCGGCATGTTGCTGTTTGCTAAGACTGAGGTGAGTTCAGGTAATTAAAGACTGTGTGTGTGTGTGTGTGTGTGTGTGTGTGTGTGTGTGTGTGTCTGTGTCTGTGTCTGTGTGTGTGCGTGTGTGTCATACCAGCTTGTGGACACCTAAAAACACACATTGAAAAATTACTTAAAGGTCCATATTGTATAAAGATGGATGTCCATGTGTTCTTTGATCCTTACACTGAGCCGTCAGGACTTCTATAACTTTGTGATGTATCAAAGCAGTCATCATGCTCAGCTGTGCCTAAAGCCCCGCCCACCTGGACCCACCATCCAACCTTCCAGTCTTTACCTGAAGTCTGCTATATTTTTGGGGGATTTCTGTTAAGGACTGTTTTGTTCGACCTCTCCAAATATCTTTTCAGCACGTGGAGGCAAAAAACTGACTTTCCAGCACAGAAAGAAACACATAACAGATGGGTTAAGAATTTGTCAGACAGGGAACTCACCCAACCTGAGAAGGAGATCCTAGCCAAGGGCTTAAATTTCGCCATGACACCAAAAGAGCTACCTACAGTGGATTTGATTACAGCTACAGAATCTGCTATAAGGAAAAACAACTAAACCGGAACTGAGGCCGATCAGCTAAGGTTAAAAGTGTCAGCAGCGTTGTCCGAGGCCAAGGTCCCCCCCTCTAACCTCACTCTTGAGGAGAGGAAAGCAGTGGTGGGAAACACCCCACACCACATCCAAAACTCCACCGATTTCGTGGATAAAGTCCGAAACATAAAAATGGAACCAGATGAAACCATGGTATCCTACGATGTGACTTCTCTTTTCACCCGTATTCCAACTATGGAGGCTTCGGCTACGGTAAGAGAACGACTCACACAAGACATTTCCCTGCAAAACCGAACAAATCTCATACCTGAACACATCTGCCAGCTTCTGGATTTGTGCCTGAACACCACATATTTCCAGTTTAATGGCAAATTTTACAGACAAAAACACGGCTGCGCCATGAGTTCACCAGTATCCCCTTTTGTGGCAAATCTATACATGGAGGAGGTAGAAAACAAGGCCTTGAACTCCTTTGAAGGAACAACACCGAGCCACTGGTTCAGGTATGTGGACGACACATGGGTCAAAATCAAAATCAAAGAGGTGCAAGCTTTTACCGAACACATTAACTCAGTGGACAAAAACATCAAGTTCACCAGAGAGGATGCCAAGGACAATAGTTTGCCGTTCTTAGATTGTGACGTCCATATGGAAAAGGACAGGAGCCTCCACATTGGGGTATACAGAAAACCCACACACACAGACCAATATCTACTTTTCGACTCACACCACCCTCTGGAACACAAGCTTGGTGTGTCCATTTACATCTCAAGGAGAAAGCCCACTCCTTTGAGGACAGCAATGTCCACATCCTAGACAGAGAGGACAGTTGGTTCGAAAGAGGAGTAAAAGAGGCCATCTATGTAAAAATAGAGAAACCATCCCTCAACAGGGGAGGAGGCCTCAGACACCACCTATCTCCAATTTACAATGCTGCCCTTTCATCCCTTCCCAGGAGACTCAACAATCTAGCCTCCAAGAATAACAACTGTTCACAAGTGGCGAGTGACTCCAACGACTGTCGTTATAACACAATAGAGCACTAACAAAGTCGAAACCAATTTTCCACCAACAACAGTCATGCAAACTGACAAGACTGTCGTTGACACTTGGAGCACAAAAGGGAACCAGTGACATCATCATCCTTGTGAACGCCCACAAGAGGTTAAATACCTGGGTCTCCACACCAGAAAGTAGAACCAGTCCTAACCTGGTCAGATGCGTACATGAACTGATGAAGCCTCTTGGATGAGAGGTGAAACGTCTTCCCAGACAAATAACCTAGTCCAGTTGTTTTTCGATTTAAAAAACTCCTTTAGGATACTATGACCTGGAAAAATGAGAATATACACAGGCCAATCAGAGGAGGCTCAGAGACCAACACAAAAGATGGTAGAGCTCTAGAGAGATGAATGGATGGATATTAAGATAAAACACTGGAACACTATAACGTAAAATATGGGACATTGGAAAAATGTCACAAACTGATCCAGAAACACCTGAGCAGCCTGGATGTTAAACATGTGTTAAACAAGACAGGAGAAGGTGGAGGCCTCAGGCCTGGAAGGAGGTGGTGAGTAAATGAAGCTGTGTATATACACCTGAGGCCTAAACTGGTTCTGAACCAGGAAGTGGAAACAGCCACAACAGGCAGGAGAGAGAAACATAACATAACATAAGTACAAATAATGAGGATACAGAAATAATGAGCAGCAGCATTCAAAACAGTTGAAAAGCTATGTTTAGACCAGTTTACATATTATATTTATTATATATGAAAAAGTCATTATAATAATTTAGTCCAGAAAATCCCTTGAATATCTGTGCTTACACAAAATGCACCACTGAAGCACAACATGTTGTCTTCACAAGGACAAGGCAGTTTAAAAAATAACACAATATCACAAGTTATTTATTATTGCTGCTTTTAGTGAAGTCTGATCGCATAGTCCATCTTTCTTATTATCAACAAATCAAAACCATGAACTGATCCTGCTAACATGTATCGTCTGTCTCTCATGTAAATCCCAGTGGTTGTTCAAGGTTCATGTGATTTGGGTAAGAGAAGCTGAACACACAGTGTATTTTACTCTGATATGAAAATGAGATGAATGCTCACAACTCTGCTCAGAAATAATAAGAGCCTGAGTTCTGATTATATGTATTATTTCTTTTAATCATCATAGCAGGGCATTTTTCTTCCTAGTGATTATTGTCTCTGTAGCCATGGTGACGGAACAAATTGTTAACTGTTAATAGTTATTTTCATGATTCAGCATTGACTCAATATGATCCTGATTCACCAAACTGTATTAGATATAAAATATAATATAAGATTTAATCTGAGCTTCAGATTCAGGTGCAGCTCACAGTTGAAGCTCCTTGTTTGTAGTTCCAGCTATAACCCGGAGGGTGTGCTGAATAACAGTACAAGAGAGGCACTGAAACATCACTGCAGCAACATCACTTCATACATCATCCTGGAGCCCGGTGCTCATTATGTGCCTTTGTGTGACATTTAACTAAGGACTGCAACTGATAACTCTTTTTATTATTAATTTATATTTTGATAATTTGATGAATCAATAGTCCTAAACAGCTTGGAACCAATATTTTATATCTATTATTGAAGCTCCATATTTTCCTCTTTTTCTATGTTATATTTGAAGCGTTGATCCATAAGAGATATAAAAACCATCTCAATGTAGTTTTTCATCTCCGCTCTCATTTTTCTCAACAGGTCGGTGAGCCAATCAGAAAAAAGGGGGCTCTGAGCCTCTCTTCTGATTGGCTGACTCTTTTCTGAGTGATCTAATAAAAATATAGCAGATTTCAGCTAAACACTCTGCTGTGAAACTTTCACAGTATTAATATAGAGCCTAAACATAATTTATAATCAAACAACACATGGACATCTGTCTTTACGCTATACAGACCTTGACTATGTCACACCTTTACTAAACTCTGTGTAGACACTACAGTGATCGGATATTCTGTCACCTCTGGTCTGATCATCATTCTTTCTCCTCTGGTCGCTGATCATCAGTGTGTCTCCTCTGGTCGCTGATCATCAGTCTGTGTCCTCTGGTCCCTGATCATAAGTCTGTCTCTTCTGATCTGATCATCAGTCTGTCTCCTTTGATCTGTGATCAGGATCCAAAGAAGAACGGGGAGTGGCAGCTACACTTCAGGAACCTGACGACCTCCCTCACCTCTCTATTGGTTCTGCTCACCACAGCCAACAACCCAGATGGTATGAGCCAGTCACATGATAAACAAGCTATGTTTCATCATTACTCTTCATTCGTTTGTCTTCTCTACATGTCCTTAGTGATGATCCCTGCCTACTCCCTGAACAGAGGCTACGCCATCTTCTTTGTCGCCTTCAGTGTCATTGGTAAGTAAAGATAATTATTATCTTAGATTATATTATACTGATGTTAGATTATTGTGTTATTGTTGAGTGAGATATTTGTTTTCTTCCTGGCAGGAACCTACTGTCTGATGAACTTACTGACCGCCATCATCTATAACCAATTCAGAGGATATTTATTGGTGAGTCACACATACATATGACATCATTCTGTGAATTATTTTGTTCTTTATTTATTGTTTGCTTCATTTGCTTCTGTAGCTGCATCTCTGTCCTACCAGAATGTTGTGGAGAGGATGGTTGTGTTGGGTCTGAGCTCTGACTCATGAGCTGGACACCAAATATATTGGATTTTCGGTTGTCTATCCATTTATTGGCTATCATAAATTAAGAAAATATGAATATAAAAAATATGAATATTAAACAATAACTTTGAAATTAATTAAAGTCATTGGGGTGAGGGTTGTGGTTTATGTTGCCATTGGTTGTGATGGTTGAGGATAGGGTAAGGGGCTCTGTGTGTGTGTGTGTGTGTGTGTGTGTGTGTGTGTGTGTGTGTGTGTGTGTGTGTGTGCGTGCGTGCGTGCGTGCATGCATGCGTGCGTGTGTGTGTGGGTATATGTGTGTGTCTGTGGGGACACAAACAAAATCAAGATGGCCGATTCAAAGTGGTCACTGTGACTACATGACCTGAACAAAGCAGACTACACAAGATGGTGGTAAACAAACAAAACTATTCAAAATGGCCACTGAGACCACCTGGTGTGATATAAATGGCTGATATAAATGAATACAGTACAGCACTGTGCCCTCACATCACACATCATGAAGACCCTGGAGTGGACAAGCTGGAAGGGATGGGGGTGGATCCCTGCTTCATGTCCTGGATTATGGATTACCTGACAAGACGACTATAGTACATCAGGCTGGGTAACTGTGTCTCAGGGACTGTGATTAGCAGCACTGGGGATAGGGTAAGGGGCTCTGTGTGTGTGTGTGTGTGTGTGTGTGTGTGTGCGTCAGTACAAAGGGCTTATAGGAAGGCTGAAGAAAAACCAGATTATGATCTGATCTGCCAAGTGGTGGTAGAGCTGAAGCAGTGAAGGCCTCCTATAGATTTGCATACAACAGATCAAGTGTTTTATTTTCCCTTGTGGGACAGTTAACATACTGAGTGAAGCCAATCAGGTGAGAGGTGAGAGTGACATGGTTAAAATCCCCCGATATTGCAATGAATGCATCAGGGTGTTGGTTCTGTACTCCCACAACAGTCTCGTGAATGACGTCACACTTGGTTGCATGCAAACAATGGCAACGATGTGTCAGAACACCCTCGGTACATTATGTTGTCTAAGACCAACCGCCAACAGTTCAATATCCCAACAGCAGATCTTCTCCTTCACTCTGATATGACTGGGGTTGCACCATATATTCTTGCAGAACCAGTCCTCCATCTTTATTCTCCCCACTTGCTCTGGCTAAAGCAGTTTTATTTCCACTCAGACTGAAGGGTAGTGACATGTTAGTGGCAGCAGAGGCTGAACTGAAGAAGCTGGAGCTATTGGGGCTGAGGCAGGACACACCAGGGAGAGAAAACAAGAAGGAGTAACCTGCCGTTTAAAGGAGCACAACAGTCAATTAACTAAATGTAAATCCTCATGTTCAAAGATACGTATGCTGACTTTTAGAAATGTCACTGCTGGATCCAACACATCCACATGATGCAAACTCTTCTCGTACATACAATACATAGAATAGAGTAAGAAGAGAGTCACATGACTGGATAGAAAAAATGCTTCTTCAGGTCACCCTTTAATCCTCCACCTTAAGATAAATAAATAGATAGATAGATATATAGCTCAGCTACTTGCAGTAGATGACAGCCAACAGTGTTGCCCTGTGACAGTGACTTTCCCTCTCTACGCTGACTTTATGTCAGCGTAGAGAGGGAAAGTCTCGATTAGTCTCTTAATTAATCATGACTGTTTTACATACAATAAACCAGTCAGAGTGCCATCTCGTGTTCCCTTTAAGAGACAGGTGAGCCTGCACCTTGGTGTATTGCTATTATAATGACAGATTTGCCAGGTAGTCACAAAGAACATTTCTCTACAGAGGAAACACTATCTGATGTTGGAAGGCCATCAGTTCACCTGAAAAGGTGTGTGGAATAGGATATGAGATGTGACTGCCATCTGCTGGAGGAGGAGTCTAACTGGATTATAACATGAACTGACAAAGTTTATAGGGTTCAATTAAATTTGTATTTCATCATGATCTGACTTCCTAATGTATATCCAATTAGAGACAAATGAATCACAAGTCACAAAAATAATGTTAAAATTCAGGATTTGTGGAGAATATGCTGTATATATATATCTGTAAGATTGAGATGAAGTTAAAGCTCGATTGAAGCTCTCAGAACTGAACTGAACTGAACCTTGCTGGAAACATAAAAACTTGAAGCAAGAGAAGAACACTGCCAAAAGTTCAACAAGTTCAACACTACATGAACCAGCAACTCACTAATTACTGTAACACAGAATCTGCAGAATTAGGAGGAATGTAAAAACAACACATCTTTCTAAGGGGAGCGAACTGCAGTTATAGTACTTCTGTGCAGAAGCTATGGCTTTAGTGCCCAGATTTCAGTTCCAGTGTCTGTCCAGGAAACAAATTGGGCAACCCTACTACAGTCCCTGACAAAAGTCTTGTCACTTATCCATTTTGTAGAAACAACAGCTTATAACCTGACTTTTAATTAATCCATTGGTTTTAGAAATGGCTCATATGAAAGCTAAAACCCTCCCAAATTATGTTTAATATACTAAAATAAATTTGCTTCACTGAAGAAAGATTGATCATTTAATGAACACAGAAAGGTCAGATTTTGTCAAGACAAAAGTTTTGTCACCTACAGAGAGTAATGTAAAAATTGAACAAATAATTTACTTCAAATACAAAATATGTTGCATAACATCAGTGAATTAAGTAGTGGTGCTGTGAAATCCATATTTAATATCTTGTATGACTTCCATGAGCTTGAAGGACAGCATCCATGCGGTTCGACAATGATTCATACAATTCATTGAAGTCATCAGGAATAGCAAAGAAAGCAGTCTTACATGCCTCCCAGAGTTCATCAAGATTCTTTGGTTTCGTCTTCCATGCTTCCTCTTTCATTCTACCCCAGACATGCTCAATGATGTTCATGTCTGGTGACCGGGCTGGCCAGTCCTGGAGCACCTTGATCTTCTTCGCCTTGAGGAACTTTGATGTAGAGATGGAAGTATGCGATGGAGCACCATCCTGCTGCAAAATTTGACCCCTTTTATGGTTGGGAATGTAAGAGGTAGCTAATACTTCTTGATATTTTAGGCTTTTGATATTGCCTTCCACCCTGCAAATTTCTCGCACACCCCCATACTGGATGTAACCCCAGACCATGATTTTTCCGCCACCAAACTTAACTATTTTCTGGGAGAATCTCGGATCCATGCGGGCTCCAGTAGGTCTCCTGCAATATTTGGAGTGGCTGTGATGTAATTCAACCGAAGATTCATCTGAGAAATCCACCTTCTGCCACGTTTCCAGCGTACATCCTTTTAGCAGGCTGAGGACCTTGGCAAATGCCACACGTTTTTTTTATTGCCTTTTGTTTAGTGCTGGTTTCTGGGCACTGATTCGACCATGGAGGCCATTTCGAGACAGAATTCTACAAACTGTCCTGGTTAACACGGGAACTTGAGGTGACCAGGCCTGGTGGAGCGCTGCTGCAGTGGAAAAGGGGCTCGCCTTGGATTTTCAACCCAACAAATGGTCCTCCCAAACAGTTGTCTTGCGGGGTCTGTCTGACCTGGGCGTGACAAAAACATCTCCAGTCTCTTCAAATCTTTTTCTTATTCTTTGTGCTTGATGCTGAGACACATTGAAGGTGTCAGCCACCTCAGCAGTGGATCTGGTCTTCAGCCTCTTGGTAATCAACGCTTTGGTCTCAGGGTGAATCTTAGGCATGTTGTCAGGGGTCAAGTTTCAGTTGATCTGAAGGTCTGGTGTGCTGGGGTTCTTTTTATACACACCCACTAATTGATTGATCAATTATTGATCACAGGTGAGGCTGCAATCTAGGAATGGGTTCATCATATGACAAGGTGACAAGACTTTTGTCTTGGGCTTTACCAAGCTGTGAACGTTAGAATGCTTTTCAGCAGTTTCGTTTGGCACCAAAACATTATTTCAAAAGTTGTTGGGATTGAAATTAGCCATTTCTTGTAAAAAGAATTGATTACAAATATATTTGAGGGGCACTTAAGGTCGACTTGTACCCAAGCGACAAGACTTTTGTCAGGGACTGTATGGCGACAAGAGCCTGGGAAGATGTGTTGTCATAGTAACATCTGTTACAGCAGTAAAACTACAATGTGTCATTTTGGGATTTTTTTGTTTATGTACAGGTTAAAAAAAACCTCACATTTATTCACCAGTGGGTTTTAAAGGTGTTGGTGTGTTTTGTACTTTGGACTGAGCCAGGCTGGTTCCCCTGTTTGTATCTGTCTCTTCCTTTCGAAAGGAAGTGAATGAGTGTATACCAAAATACTTATCAGTTTCATTCAAACAGGTTGAAGGTTCAATGCCTTGCTTGCTTGCTTAGTGAATTCAGTAACTTTGATGAGTAATAAACACTGACAGTGATTTTTAGGTGTGTGCTCCTAACCTCTGTGTTTTCACCTTCAGAAAATCTTTACAATCAACCCTGAGCCCAGGACAGGAGGAGATAAAAACTTGTCATATTCAGGACATCAAAGTCTTTCTGTTTGTGTCTTCATCCAGATGTCTGTCCAGACGTCCATCATCAGGAGACGACTGGGTATCAGAGCTGCTTTCCAAGTCCTCAGCTGCCAGGGAGCCCAACGGGCCACTGAGTGAGATATACCCCCCCCCCCCCCCCCCCCCCCC
>NW_019525337.1:2035395-2036246 GCF_002814215.2 Seriola lalandi dorsalis
CACACACACACACACACACACACACACATACACACACAGACGCATGCACAGACACACACACACGCACACACACACACACACACACACACACACACACACAGCCCCTTACCCTATCCTCAACCATCACAACCAATGGCAACATAAACCACAACCCTCACCTGAACCCTAAACCCCTGGTCCTTAGTGGTCTTGTTCTCTTTGTCAGGGAGCGTGTGCGTGTTGATGCCGTGCTGGAGGTGATGTCCAGAGTCCAGATGAAGAGCTACTACAGAGCAACCATCACTACAGTCAGAACCAACACACACACTCAGACACAGTCACATCTTCACACACATAGTTTCACACAAACTGCACTGCACACATACAGGTATTAATAATAGAACTAACATCCACTGTCACAGCTCACTGGGACACTTTAATGGAGCAGATCTTAATGTTATTAGTAACGTGTCACTCCTCCATATGCTCCTTTAAAATTTGTGAACTTTGAATTTCAACATGATGTGTTTCATACTGAAATACATGATGCCAGGAACAACACATCCTCTGGTTCTTAAACTTTCCTCTTGACTCGACTCATCTGCTCTCCATCCTGTCAGGAGGCTCAGAGGTTTGCAGACCTCGGCTTCATGGATCGAGAGCAGTTCAGGAAGATATTTGAAGAATTGGATAAAGACCGCATCAAGGAGGTAGATCGGTGCCCCATTCACCTAACATTGAGATGTCTTCATTTTATATCTATCTAAAGGGTCAAAGGTCAACTTCTGTCTGTTATCCAAAACATAACTGTGAGGTGGTAATTTATTTGACCCTGTGTGTGTGTGTGTGTGTGTGTGTGTGTGTGTGTGTGT
>NW_019525337.1:2036266-2057904 GCF_002814215.2 Seriola lalandi dorsalis
CAGGTGTGTGTGTGCGCGCGCGCGCGCGCGTGTGTGTTTGTGTTCCTCCCAGCACCCTCCCTTGCCTCAGTACAACTCTCTGATCCTGCAGAGACTTCAGGTGATCTTCAGTCACTACTATCTCACTATATTTGGCAATGCAGTTGCACTGGCCAATGTCATCTGCATATGTGTAAGTTGCACTCTCACACATACACACACACACTGACCTTCAACTAATTCTAATGTGAACCATAAAACCAAGTCTTAACCATCAAACAGCCTTTGAACTCACCAGTCTAAAACTCTAACTGGTCCTCACAAAAATAGAAGTACACACACACACACACACACTCACACTCACACACACACACACACACTGACCAAGCTGGCAGCATATTGTAAGGTAACCTGTGTGTGTTTCAGACCATCCTGGTATTGAACTCTGAGAAGTCCACAGCAGAGCGAGATAACTACATCTTAGAGGTGAGCTGACACATCAGAGGTCCTCTGGAGTCTTCTGGAGGTCCATGGTCCTGATCAGTGTGGTGACTGATTTCGCTCTTCCCCTGTCCACCTGTCAGATCATCAACCTGTGCTTCATCCTCTTCTACCTGTTTGAAATGTGTGTGAAGATCTTTGCCTTCGGCTGGAGAGGGTATCTCTCCTACAGGAACAACATCTTTGACGGCTTCCTCACCATCCTGCTCTTGGTAATGTTTCTCTGCCCACCCACTCTTGTCATTTTAATATTTAGTATAATATATACTAAAGGCCATATTTAGAAAAACTTAAATATGTGTTTCATTCCACCACTCCTGAGCCCTGTCACCCAACCTTCAGAAAAGCAGCAGAAGACGATCTCAGTGTTCTTGGAGGTCTATAGTTAATTGGGGAGCTAGAAGTTCAACTTGGTGGTTTGTATATAAGGAGGTTGACCTTAAAATCAATTCTAGATGTACCAGGAAGCTAAAACTGGTTCTGGTTCATACCTGAGCTGCAGAATTTTGAATGAAGCACAAGAGAACTCTCTTTGCAAGATCATGTTTCGATCTTGATGTAAAAATTCAGACATGTTTATGGTGTTGAGATCTGATCCAGACAATAATCTGGATCTGGTGAAAGAAAATGTTTGGTCTTGGTCTGGTCAGGATTCTTCTCAAAACATTTACAAAGTAGTGATACTTCTGAACTGTGAAGTTTTCATGTTGTAAAATTATTTGGCTGACATGACATCAAGTGGTGCTGCAGATGTAATTTACAAAGTTCACTACGGTTAAGTTTTGTTTACTTTTATAAAAAAACTTCCTGTGTCTGTTTTCTGTTACAAAGTAATAGGTAGTGTATTGATATTATACTTCTTTTTAAAAATTGTTTCAGTTGCCTGTTGGCACTGGTTTGTGTATTTTCACAAAGCTGATACACTGAGGCTCTTTTGACACTTTGTATAGTTCCTTCTGCTTCATGTGAAACTTGTATCTGTGCTGACTGTCAACAGTTGTGTGTCCTCTCTAAATGTATCATGTCTCCTCTGTGCAAACAAAATGACACAAACTGAGAGTTCACCCTGAAATGGGGATGTGTATCGTCAAGATTTTAATGTTACTACTACTTTCACTGATACTGCTTATGGATTCGGTATTGTAACAGTACTGTTAACGATCCTGTACTGTGACTGTACTATTATCAGTACTTTTTCTAATGCTCTTTTTCATCACAGTGAACAGTCTACTGTGGTACACTTTAGTTTCGACTCTGTCTTGATGTATGTGATTCCCCATCAGTATTATATGTCCATGTTTATAACAGCTCTGGTGCCAATTTTTCAGGTGCAAATGTGACATAATCTGCCTCAAACACATGCAGAAAAACAACAGGAGCAGTGTTGGGTCTATGCTCTGTCTCATGAGTGGGACACCATATGTTGGACCTTCGGTTGTTTATCAATTTATTGGCTATCATACATATTATTATAAAAAAAAAAAAAAATTAAATGATAACTTTAAAATGAATTGAAGTCCTCGGGAAGATAGCCAATGTTGATTCAGTTTCAGATTCAGTATTACTATTCATAGAGAACTCTGATTAATAATTAACTTAATAACTATATCCAAATTGAAGGATTGGAATTCTACTGAGTAGATGTTGGCAATACCCACCATTGTGCAACATTAAACACACCAGTAGTTTGTGTTGCCCTTGGTTGTGATGGTTGAGGATAGGGTAAGGGGCTGTGTGTGTGTTTGTGCGTGTGTGTGTGTGTGTGTGTGGGGGGGGGGGGTTATCGGGGCAAGATGGCTGATTCAAAATGGTCGCTGTGACCACATGGCCTGAACAAAGAAGACTACACAAGATAGTGGTAAACAAAGAAACTACTTGAAATGGCCGCTGAGGCCACCTGTGTGTGTGTAACTCATGTAATCTAAAGGTAACCGGTTAGAGGTGGAAGGTTAGCTGCATGCAGGTTCTAGAACTGAGATGTACTACAGGTATGTGTGTGAACATACAAGTACTCAATTAACTGTGTGACTAACCACAACCTAAGCAAACATTACAACAACAAAACATTAACCAACATGTACATTAACCCAGGTTAAGAGTTCTGCTGCTTAGCTGTTCTGTGCTAGGTGAGGTTAGACCCAGTCAGTTAACGTTACCCAGTCCTTGGATAAAAGCAAAGAGGTCCTTTCCAGTGTTGTTGAGTTGGGTGGCTTCCTGGTGGACTGAAGTGCTGTCTGGCTGTGTGGTCTCTGCGTTGTCAAGGAGACCACTGAATTCTCCTTTGTTCTTCTCACAGAGTTAGCTAGTTAGTTAGTTTCACACTAACTCTGCTGTGACTCCTGTTACTTGGGAAATCAGCTGGCAGACTTTGTGTCATAGCCACTGGAGCTGAAGTTAACTTGTGCACTCTGTGTTGAAAAGCTGAGTGAGGGAGAATGTTACAGTCTGGGGGTCACATGTCACACTCTGGCCAACACTGACTGGTCCGTGAGGTCCCTGGAGGAGGGTTGTCCCAAGGTGTGAACAGTGGGAAAGTGAGTTCTATTTTCTTTGGAAGCAAAGAAACATGTGTTCTCCACCACCATGAATGTAGTGAGTCCCAACAGCAGTCAAGTCAACAGAGGTTAGTTGTGTATTCTGCACCTCTGAAGACGAGGTGCAAACACAGGGCTGATGGGACCAAACATGCTTTTAGGTTTATATTTGAGTATTAAAGAGAACAATGATGGAATTATTTAATAACTTAACTGATTATTTTTAAAAC
Source organism: Seriola lalandi dorsalis (assembly GCF_002814215.2). Lineage (NCBI taxonomy): Eukaryota > Metazoa > Chordata > Actinopteri > Carangiformes > Carangidae > Seriola > Seriola lalandi. The sequence continues at coordinate 2,039,511 of NW_019525337.1, forward strand.
CTCTTACATCTTGTTAATATTGATCCATCACCATTGATCACTTTAGGTTTCAACATTGATCTCATGTCTTTATTTTCCCCCATTAGGCCCTGCAGATCACTATTTATGCCACATACAGACTTCCATACTCTCACTGGTGAGTTTTTATTTCTTAGTTTTAAAATTAATGTTTGTATTTTCAGCTGTAGTTTGTATCTCTAACTTGATCATTTAATTATTTTGAATGAATGTGTGTGTGTGTGTGTGTGTGTGTGTGTGTGTGTGTGTGTGTGTGTGTGTGTGTGTGTGTGTGTGTGTAGGGACCCGTCCTCTCATGGGGTCATGTCTCTGTGGGAGATGGTTCGCTTGGTCAACATGCTGATTGTCTTCCGCTTCCTGCGAATCATCCCAGACATCAAGGTACACACCAGAACAGAAATTCTGAAATCAACTCAACAGTTAACCACAAACAGTTACTGAGAAAAAATTAAATAACAGTTACTAATCAAAATGTTGGTGATTACACTTCGAATATATTCTTTCCAGTAAAAAGCTGACATGTACAACATAACATTCACTGTTCTTATAGCATAACTTGATTCCCCCCAAGGATAAAATCATAACTTCCGGTCATGTCATAATCTAATCTAATCTTCATTTATCAACAGTGATCCAGTGATTGAAGCGCCGCTCAGATATATAGTCTCAAAGTAATTAAATTGTTAAATAGTTAAACATTAGAAAAAAATAATTAAGAAATAAATCAATTACTGGAAAAAAAAATTGTAATTTGTGAAATCATTTAGGGATTTTTTAACTATGGCTAACAGGAGCTAACTTGTTAAATGTGGAGCAGCTGTTGAGCTTGCTGTCATGAGAACCAGAGGGTCATGTGATTGTTCGAAAATCAAGATGGCAACGACATGACTGTGACGAATAATTTCATGAAACAAATGTATCATTTAGAAAAACACCATAACAATACTTTTGACAAAAGGGAATTAAAAATCTTTTAAATAATATTCAATGCAGTTATAAACTGAATATAGAATTTAGGTATTATGAAAATTATTAAATACAATTACATAATTGATTTTTAAATAATTTCATGAATTATTTCACAAATTATTGCTTCATTATATACTTAACAGAATTTATTTTATAATATTCATGGACTCCATGGCAACATCACACGTCCTGTTTACATCAGCTCAGACATGCAGTCTTCTCCAGCCTCATCATGAACTCACGTATGTGTCCCTCATATCCCTTTTTGTCTCTCATTGTCTTGTTCTCCAGCTCATGGCTCTGGTTGCGAGCACTCTGCTTGACCTGGTAAAAAACCTCAGAGCCTTTGCAGGGATCCTGGTGGTAAGTGACATCAGCATTCGATCAACCAGCTGATATGCTTTAAACATATGATACCTATCACTGTGAAAACCATAACAAGTTGAATAAATCCATGCACTTGATTGATTGACCCCATTTACCTTCTCTGGCTCCTAGAACCTTTTCCAAACTCTCTGTGAAAATGTATTATCCAGTCTTCTGTTTTCTACCTACTGGACATAGATGGTTTTCACCTGACAATAGTTTACTCGATAAGGAGCCAGTGTGTGTTTTCTTGATGCTCTCTGAACAGGTGGTGTACTATGTGTTTGCTGTGTTTGGGATCTGGCTGTTTGAAGGAGCTATTAAACCTCCTCCAGAGATCAGGTATGAAGTGAGGAAAAACATGATCATCATCTCTGTACAGATCAGATTTAGCAGGGTTTCAGTCAGTGTGAAATAAAAAAGTTTGTTTTGTTTTATACATTTCACCAAAATACAAATTTCACTCACATCTTTTATCAGTTATAACAGTCATTAAACTTGCTTTCATTAAAAGGTAAAGGTTAACATCTGTTTAAGGCTTGTTAAAGTTTCACAGACAGCTGGTGTCAGACTGATGGGATGAGGTCAGTTAGAAACAACACAGTGTTGTAGGTTCTTCATATATAAGCTAAGTTTCACAAATGAACGTAGGATACATTAGAATCAACCCCATTCCCCCACCAAACACTGAGGGGTTGAGCTGGTTCTGGAACATCCCTGGTTCTGCTCCATTGATCTTTTTTTTTTTTTTTAACTATCAATCATGAGTCCAACACTGTTAAAAATAGATAGATAGATAGATAGATAGATAGATAGATAGATAGATAGATAGATAGATAGATAGATAGATAGATAGATAGATAGATTCTTTATCTATCCCCCCAGGGGAAATTCATAAAGGAACACGATGTCAAATGAATGGAGTACTCTTCAAAGCACTGGGACAAACTTGGTTATTTAGTGTCTGGTTCAGTGATCTCTGATTATGTGTATGTGCTAATATGTGTATACTGTGTGTGTGTGTGTGTGTGTGTGTGTGCTAATATGTGTATACTGTGTGTGCGTGCGCGTGTGTGTGTGTGTGTGTGTGTGTGTGTGTGTGTGTGTGTGTGTGTGTGTGTGTGTGTGTGTGTCTCCCAGTGTGCTTTCCAACACCTCCATGGAGAACATCACCTCTAACCTCACCATGGAATGTGGTACATATGAACAGCTCCAGTACTGGCCAAATAATTTTGATGATTTTGCTGTGAGTAACAACAACATCGTTGTGTTTGAGAGACATTGAAATGAAAAAGAAATTAGTAAAAAAGAAACCATATATAAGCAAATAAAATGAATATATGTATGTTGTTTTAATTAACTTGCATATATAAATTGAATATATATCCTTAACCTATATGCAACAAAAAAATCATCATAGAGATATTTTTAATATATGTACATATACAAATAATAAAAACTATGGGTATTTCATATATTTATACACTTATATCTTAATATATCCAGAGGATGTGTATATGTGATAATAATATATCCACTTTTAGGTAACATCTATGGCAATGTCACTCTTGATATAGGGACATGTCATAGGGATGTCATACAGTATATTACATTCCTGTATGGATGAGAATGAAAAACAAAGGCCACCATGTTGCCAGGAGGAAGAAAAAGAAATCAAATGTAAAAATATGTCCTACAATAACATGACTTCTTTTACAGTAACAAACTTCTGCTGGAAATGAAAACTATAATTTTCGTAAAATGTATATGTAAAAAATGAGCTGCCAGAAGGAGGAGATCATATAAAATGTATCCCCTTTGTCAGAGAGAAACATAAAAGAGGATCTGAAGTTCTTACAATAAATACATCTTGCTCGCACAAGGTTTTAATGTCATGTGACATGGTGAAAGCGCTGGTGAAAGTCGGACAAAGTTCTAACTAGCATGCCCTACAATGACTATCACTGTCAATTATATTACCACCCCCCACCCCCCCATCAGGCCTCCATCATTTTGCTGTATGATGTCATGATAGTCAACAACTGGCAGGCCTTCATGGATGCATACAGCAGATACACCACCGAGTAAGACAAACACATTTTACAAGTATCAGTGCTGGTGATGATGATGATGATGATGATAAGGACATCATATTTTTCCCAGGTGGGCTAAGATCTACTTTGTGTGTTGGTGGCTCACATCCTCTGTCATGTGGGTCAACCTTTTTGTGGCGCTCATCCTAGAGGTCAGTTCACTGAGACAACACATGCATACATTAATTTATTTAAACACTACAAACATCGCTCCAACTACAAGTAACCATGGAAATGCAATTCTTGTTTACAACAATTAATTAATCAATTGATGCAGTTAAAACACAGGAGTAACACTAACCCAAGTCTGTGTTCCTTGTTCTCTAATAGAACTTCATCTACAGGTGGGACCGCAGTCACAGCTGCTCTGTGACAGATGTGGAGAGGATCAGATATGAGACCTCGGTCCAGCTCATGTTCAAGTACGTTAATGCTGCTGCTGTTGTAAATCTCTGAAGCTGTGAAGCCACAGCTCACTGCCTGTCCCATCGTTTCTATGCAGGGAGCAAATCCAGGAGCCAACAGAGGAAGAGTTACTCTGTCAACTACATCAACACCCACACTTACACCTACACTGGTGACCCACACACAAACAAAAACATAAACACACACACACACACACACACACAGCACCTGCCTACAACAGAGACACTGCTAGTAAATCAGTCTACTGTGTGAGAGAATTTATAATTTATTTTAATCTGTGTTATTTTCATTTATTGAAACCAATAGCACAAGTTTTTATTATTGGTTATTCATGAGTAAAACCACTGCATGCTGCAGTTTCAGTTACACAAAGATTTCTTGTTGGTGTGGGCTCTGGAGGCAGGTGTCGTATCACTGGCTGAGATGAACATGAGTGGGTGAAGTTAAAGAACCAAAAGTTATGTGCCAGCTCCACAGTGAATTGCTATACAGCACCTATGTATGTTTCTGCAATAACTGCACTGGAAATTAATCAAACTGTGACATCAGCACACAGAGAAAATCTGCTTTTACAAATGTAATTTACTTTATGCTTTTGTTTGACAAACTGCGGCAGCGATTTAGTATCTAATGTTGAGAAGAGGATCTAGAGCAGTCTTTCTCACTAATTGATTAAATATGAGGAGCTTAATTAATTGAAATATTGGATTTTGCATTACAGTTGTTAAATCCAGGTATATTGTCTCATCACAGTCTGGTACATGTGTTAGCAAAGAGTGTGAGTCCTGCTGCTGTGAAATGAGAGTAACCTACGTGGTGCTTGTTTACAAAGACAGAGCAGATTTAACGTTTGACTGGATGCAGGCCATAAAATTCTGAGGTAAACTCAGATGTTCACCTTACCAGCTCCGAATGACCTCTTTCTCCTTTCTCAATCAAACTACAACATGTTTAAGTCTTTCCATGCAATGGACCATCCCTGACAGGAAGGGGTGTTTTCTCCTGGAGAACAACAGGGAGCTGGAAGATAATGACAGCACAGAAGACGGCAGCAGCTGTGCTCAACCTTCCTTGAGCAAAGCTGTCCTTGTAACTACATTGGAGATGGTTGTAGCCAAAGCTGTGTTGACATTATTGGAGAAACAGGGCTCTTGCTCTGAGCAAAATTCCTGGAGGGACTGGGGAGTGAAATTTGCAAAATACAAATACACACAAGAGCTACAGGCTCACAAAGGTCAGTGAAGCTCAGGTCAAAGGCCAGCACAGATACTTTGCCATAGTGCAGCTTTGCATGGCGAATGGTGCAAATGAGGGATGGACTGTCATGACATACACAGTAATGGAGGAGAAGCACTCGCAGGTTTTTACAATAATGTGGACACAGCTGTGTGGTCATGCAACCACAGGAAGCACAGCAAGGTGTCCTTTACTGAGTACCCTGAATGCCTCTTCAACAGCAGAGGAAAACCCATTACCTGGACTCGATCCACTCAAGTTTAGTAAATAGGTTTTGATATTAGTTCAGCTTGTCATATTACTGCTATTCCCTCTACAGCTTCTTCTGTTGATCTCCATTATGAGGTTAGAGTGGGTGAGCAGCAGCAGGTGTGACAGGAGCAGCTTGCCATGTGGCCTGTTTCCTCTCAGTTTTGAAGCAAGGGGTTCACTGCTTCACTAACACCAGTGTCAGCTCAGTTTCCTCAGTTGATATGACTGGAGCCCAAACCATGTTAGCAAAAATGTCAAAGAGGGGCCTGGGTGTTATTTATTTATTTCTTGTTTTGCTCATTTGTTGTAGATACTGGGGCTAAAACTGTTATCCTGGATTTATTTCAGGATTTTTAATCTGTGTTTGTAAAATGTGTGGATGCAGTTGTTCCAAAGGAGGTCCTGGAGAGAACATGTAGGTAGTCACGTGAGACTATGTTAGAGGAGCTTCAGATGAATATACTCTGGGACTATCTGTGTTCTGATTATCTGCAGAGGCCGGAGGTTGCACACTCACACATCGTGAATCTGCCATAATGCTGGTGTCTTGAGAACTCAAAGGGTAAAAAGGGACAAACTCACTGTCAGTGACTGACGTGTGTTGTTTGAATGGAGATTCTTCTCTTCGTGTGCCTTGGTGTTTTTATAAATACAGTTCAAATGTATTTTATTTGGGGACACAATTTTTATACAAAGAAGATGTATATTAAAGTGAAAATGCAATATAGTAATATTTGACAGTAACTGGAGTTACAGATTGTATTTAAGTCTGCATGTTGTGAACTGTTTGTATTAAAAAATGGTTCAAATTTTAAATAAACATTTTGTAAAAATTCAAAGTCTTATTTGTGATTTTATTGATTTTTATGAAGAGAAGCTTCAGTACAACAAGATACAATTTTATACAAAACAACTGAGTGTTTGTGACAGTGGAATTAGAAATTGTATAAAATAGTCACTAATTCCACAGTCAAAGGTCTCACAAGTTGTTTTGGACCAAAAATACCTTCATAGTTGCACGCATTGGTTATATGTGAAACCATGGCATGGCAAATTAAAGAGCTTTTAGTCTTGAAACCTTACTTTTGTAGTGATCTGGCATCAGTCCCAAGTAAAGAAGAAGTAAAGAAGTTTATTGTAGAGAGCAGAGTTATGGACCCAAAATGCAAGTTTCAGATGCTGTTCCAGAGCTCCTTGGCCAACGGCACAGTCCCCCAGCTGTGGAAACACTCCACATTCCTAAAAAGGGCACCATCAAGGTCTTGAGTGACCTCAGTCTCTATGGCCTGTGGCTCTCACCTCCTCTGTAATGAGAGCAATGGAGGGGATCATCAAAAACCACATTATGATGGCAACAAACTCACAGATGGACCCTCTCCAGTTTGTGATAATGACGCAACACCATGCATAAGCATCTGGAACTCCCCAACATTAGAAGCAGACTCCTGTTTGCAGACTTCCCTTCTTCTCTTCTGGTCAAGTACGCTGATGACACAGTTCTTCTGTTCCTGCTTTCACATTCCTCACAGCACTACTGCTCAGCTCCTTGTGTGTTTGTGGAGTGGTGCGATAATGCCTGGAACTGAACGTAAGAAAGACTATTCTCCAACAAACAGAGGGAACTGGCTGCAGCAGTCACTAGCACGATTCATGGGAAGCCTGTGGAGACAGCCTGTGGAGACAGTTGAGGAGTATAAATACCTGGGCACAATCTTTGAAAACCTGCTGAAATTTGCCTCTAACACAGAGAAAGGAACCTCACCTCCTTCGGGGTCTACTAGTTCACTCCATCAGCCTCCAGAACAGACAGGGGTGGAAAGTAACTAGTTACATTTACTCTCGTTACTGTAACCAAGTAGTTTTTTTGTGTAATTGTACTTTTTTGAGTAATTTTAAAAATCAGTAATTTTACTTTTACTTAAGTACATATTGTTTGAAGTAATTGTAATTCGTTACGTTTGAAATAGCTTCCGTTACAAAGTAAAAAAAAAAAAAAAAGATGAACTTGCACTGCGTCTGAGTGCCAGCCAGAAACTGTCCATCTGATTGGCTCTGGACAACTGCGGCGCCAGGTTAACAGACGTTGGTGGCACAGAAGCATAAAGATGGTGGAGACCGATGATGGAAACGAGTCTGGGGATAGAGACGACAAGCACGATTGTAACGACGGAGGGGGGTCGAATTTGGAACTCAGAGACACGCAAGGAGAACGTGAGGCCAATCCCTGGCCATACTTAAAGGACTTCTTTGAGTTCAAGTCCGCGAATGACAACAATGTCATTATGCGAAGTAAGCTTTGTATGCCGAAAGAGAGGCAGCTATCAACCTACAAAAACTCTTCTTCCAACTCGCGCAAGCATGTACAGGTAAGATAACCGCACTTGAAGCTAAATAATGTTACATGCAATTAATCATGTATCCATACAATCAATAACTTTACTCAACCGTGGCATGCTAACATCAGTGTTAGCAGCCAGTTAGTGCTAGCTAACGTTAGCTAACTTGGTGGATATGTGCTCTATAAATAAAGTTGGAGTTGAATGGACTCCTTAATTTCACACAAAATTATGCTAATATTGCTATGATATGTGTTGAAAATTGCTTGTATTATCAGGTCTCTACGGTGCGAGCATTTCACTCGCATTTGCGTCAAAAAAAAAAAAATCAATGTGGAACAGGGAAAATGATTTTGGCGCACAGTGTGCGAGCAAAGATCACAAGTGAAGTAACCATCACAACCATAGACTGTGTGATCGGATTATATGCCATCACTGCACGCCACACAGGTTTGTGTAAAGAGACAATCTTTTAATGTGTACTCAGTGATTGTGATTGTACTGCTGTTTACTGAGGTGCAGTATTTTGTGTTCACCACAGTGTGGCGCAAGTTTATAGAACAGGGGTTTATGCTGCGTCATTAAGTTCAGAGTTCATCGCTGCATTTTTGAGGACAACATGTGAGGTTGTTTTGTCTCAAATAAATATGCCAAAGAGGCTAAAGACCAGTGGCGGCTGCTGGTCTTATAATGAGGGGAAGCTCATTTTCGGCCTACATCATAAAATGTGTCCGTTTATTTAAATGTAAATTCGCAGAGAGTCGCCAAACACAACGCTAGTCGTTTTTAACAAAGACAAAGTCGCTGAGGATCAGTAACGTCTCCAGATCAACTCCGAACAACGGAATGAACCACTTGAAAACTGCTCCGGTGGATGCTAATACTTCAAGATCGCTAATTCGCTCATTTCGCTGTCAATCAAAAAGGGACTCAGCCTCAGACAGATCATCCAATCATCATGCAGAAGCCGAGCGTCCGGGCCAGCCCACTGTCCCATAGACCCCCAGAGACGCTGAGCGTCCGATGGGTGCGGGACAAAGCCCAGCATTTATCCAATGACCGTCTAGTTTCGCTGCAGTGGAACAACCCACTCTTTGCTTCCCCATTGAAGTCAGGAGTCTACACTGCTCGGCGTCTACACTGTGTAAAGCTCTGTGGCGCTGCGGGGATGAATGAGAAGAAGTCGTGTCGGTTACCTGTGATAAGGAGCTGATTCTGAACAAAAGATGAACGTGTTCTAGCGCATATTTAGTCAATGAAATGTTCACACAACAGCACATATTTGACCACTTATTTTGTTGACATTTTAGGGGAAGCTGAGCTTCCCTTGCAGTCTTAGAGCAATCGCCACTGCTAAAGACAGACAAGGAGAAAGCCACAAAAACACTGGCACTTAGAGGGTTAAAAAGTGGGAAAATATTACATTTTAAAAGTGACCATAATCAGAATGTTTTTATAAAACTGAATTACATGGTGAAAAAAATGTTGTAATAGGCTGTGTTTGGAATTTGAAAATTAATCATGAATAGCTTTATCGTTATGAGACTATTATAACCAAAAAGCTATTCAGGATTTTTGGATAGTAAAAAATCTTCTAGCCATTATATTGGTGAATGTTATTCATACAGTAATCAGGAGTGAGTGAACCATCCATGATATAGTCTACTCATTCTACATTAAACTTTGAAAAATATGAATTAATCTGTTAATATAAAAAATATTGTAACTATATTTAATGAAAACATGGTAAACATTGTATGATGATGTTTGTTTTTGTTCACAGAGGAAACATCCATCAAAGATGAAGGTCTACACTGACCTCGTGTCAGCACGGAAACCAGAAAAAACCCAAAGCAAGCACACAAAAATGTCTGACTTGGTGGCAGTTGGTGGAACCAAACGTGTGCCACAAGCAAAAGTTGACAAGGTTCTGATTAACTTCATTTGTGAAGGCCTTCATCCATTTGCTGTGGTTGAACAACCTGCTTTTTTAAAGAACTTGTATCAACACTGAATCCTCAATGCAAGGTTATTTCTCAGGGCCAGAATACAGGCAGCTTCCACTCAAATGAAGAAGGCTGTGATGTCACACCTCAGTCGAGTTAGTTATGTCGCAACTACCACCGATTGTTGGATGGCACACCAGAGAAGTTTCATCGGGGTCACCTGTCATTGGATAGATGAGGAAACCTTTGAGAGAAGATCTGCTGCACTTGCGTGCCAGAGGTTGAGGGGGTCCCATATGTTCGATCTGCTTGCAGGTGCCCTTGATGACATTCACTGTCAGTACGGGTTAAGGGGAAAAGTGGTAAGAACCACAACAAACAGTGGGTCAAATTTTATCAAAGCATTCAGAATGTTTGGGAAGCAGAGCCCATCCACAGAAGCAGAGTCAGACTCTTCTGAAGAAGAGCCCAAAGTCACCCATCAAGACACATTCAGCATCCTGGAAGAAAACAACGGTCTTGAATACCAACTGCCTCCTCATCAAAGGTGTGCGTGTCACCTGTTAAATTTAGTTGCCACCACAGATGCTGCCAAGGCAGAAGAACAGAATGATACATACAAACGGCTATCACGTGCAGCCTTTGGGAAATGCCAAGGACTGTGGAACAAAACAGGTCGGTCACACATGGCTGCAGAAACTGTGGAAGAAGAATGCAACCTCCAGTTCATACGGCCAAATCAAACACGGTGGAACTCCACATACATGGCTGTGGAGAGGATCATTCAAATCATATAAGACAAGGGAGAGGGTGCCATCGGAAATGTCTGTGAGAAATTCAAGGTGAAAATGTGAGTGCTCCTGAAAAAATACATTATATACTCACTATTCAAAGTTTAAAATAATGACTCTTCCACACATTCTCCATTAAATTTTCAATTTCATATTTTTCCATGAAACACAGAAGGTGAATAGTACATAAATACACACACATTAAGCATACAGTCTGAATAGAGCATGAGTGGACTTTCATATAATCAAAATAACCAAAAGTATCAATATTATCAGTAGTAGCTGCTGCCAGTGATCTTCCAGTTAAAAGCAAAACTCGGACCACTGGAAGTATCCTGCAAGGTGTATCCACCACTAATCAGAGCCATTCAGGTTGGTGTCCAGAAGCGCTTTGTTGGGATGATGGAAGACCCTGAACTGATAGCTGCAGCGATTCTTCTGCCAAAATTCAAGACCACTTGGACTGAGAATGCAAACATCATAGAAGCAGGTATGATTTTCATCACAGGTTTGGCCTATGTGAAGCATCACATTGAGCACATGACAGAGGATGAGATAGAGCATGTCGGCCACTCATCAGACGAGGACGATTTCTTCTCCTCACCGAAGCCCAAAAAGTCAAAAGGCACAAGTGAGCTAGATGGGTTCTTTGCCTGTGTCTCAGACAAAATAGACCTACTAAACTCTTTTCCTTTCATCAAAAAGCTCTCTCTCAAACTCAACACTGGCCTGCCTGCTTCTGCTGCTTGTGAGCGTCTCTTCAGCTGTGCTGGACTGCTGTTCACTGCAAACCGGGCTAGAATGAACTCAACTAACTTTGAAAACCAGCTCCTGCTCAAACTAAATAGTAAGTTCATTGAGTAATTAAAATGAAGAACTGAAGCATTTACTTTCACTTTGGATGGTTCATCCAGAGATCTTTGAGCCATAGACTTGAGGTTCAACTGAGGATTGTTGCAGATGTTTCTGTTGGTTAACAGTGAAAAGACACTTTCACATCAGCTGAGTTTTGTTAACATTTATTTTCATATGTGGGATAATCTTGTGCTGCTTTTATGTCTAAAGACAGCCCTGTTGATTTTCTGTTATAGTGAGATGTGAATGAAAGCTCAGGCATGAATCAAGGCATGAGTATTTTGTCAAATTTGGATTTACATTATTTGTACAGGTTTTTGATATGTGTATATCTGTACACCTAAGTATGCGACAGCCAGGTGTGTCAGTGCAACCAGTAATCTGTGTTTTCTTAAATAAAAGTGAGTTTGAGCTTTGTTTATGATTTTGTAATTTTTTATTGCATGGGAAGAGATTATAACCCTTGACACCCCCCCACACACACACACTTACCCAAAAGAAGTAACTAAGTAACTTGTACTCTGAGTTCATTTTAAATGAGCTTAAATTAAGTTTTACTTTTACTTGAGTAGATATTTTACAACAGTACTTTTACTTTAACTTAAGTAAAATTTTATCAAGGTAACAGTACTTTTACTTGAGTAGATTTTTTTGGTACTCTTTCCACGCCTGAGAACAGAAACCGTCTGCAGAGTACGGTCAAGGTCTGCTCCATGTAGCGTACATACCTGGCCTGCCATCAGTCACAAGCCATTAAAGAAGTTCATTGTAAGGACATGCAGAGTTACGGACCCAAAATTGGCACTTTGTTATTCTTCAAACTATCATATTGATAGGAAAAACAGAGACAAAGGACCCTTCTCTCACAAACAGACCATGCTGTTAGCATGTCAGAGAGACATAGAACCCGACCATGGGTCAAAAGGTCAGTTGCAGAGGATCAACCAATGGACAAAAGGCAAACCATTTTGTAACAACAAGACTGTCTATTGATATTTGTTTGTTTTCTATACAGAAAAGTAACACCAAAAGGACTAATTTTCACAAAGGTGTGAATCCTGGCCTCTCTGTGCCATGCATGAATACACACACACACACATACACACACATACACATACACACCAACCTCCCGTCTTCTGTCCTTCTTTAGACAAGAGTCATAAACTACAACCATTCCAATCCTAAGTAGTGACCAGCAGAACACTCTTCATAGACATAAATCTGAGGAAGAATATATAATTAAATATCGAACTGTTCTGTATCTCATGAGATGTTTCTATGTAATATGTCATTCCCAAAGAACTGCTGTGTAATTCACACTCATAGACTATTAGCTTTAGGAAATGTTTAATATGTTGTTTGATCAGTTAACCACTTGTAGTATGATTAATCCACACTTGTGTTATTCCTGGCTCACACTATTAGGTTTATATGTTATTTCATTTAAGGTTTTATGTTGAAGACAGATGTGTGAGTTTATAGGTAAACTCTAGAATGGAATAATTCAAAAGTTCCATAGAAAATTACTCTCCTCTCCAAGTTGAAAAACAGGAGACAGGCGATGCCCCTGAAACATGCATCAGCTTTAATCCCCCAGGGGATAAAACAGTTGTGATCAATTCACACATTGCTCAGTAGTCCAGGCTATTACCAACAGCCCGGGTCTGTTAGCTCTGTAGCCTTTAGCTTTAAGCTCCTAGCCACAAAAACCCGTGGCTCTTAGCCATAGGCTTTTAGCTATTTTTTAACTTTATCGTTTGTCTGCGTCCTTTATTCTTCCTTTGCCACGTGCGCCAAGTAACATCCTTTTTGTCTACACGTGCAATCTTTTCAAATTTATAAGCCAGTCAAGACCAAATGAACCAAAACATCAGAAGTGCCTCAGAGTAATTTTGTAGCTTTTTTAATATTATCAAGTTTTCCCTTTTGAAGCTTTTTGACAGATTTAAGAGTCACCTGGTCAACGCCAGTCTTCTCTAAACTATCCAGCCAAAGTTAAGTACTTTAGATTTCATTTTGCATAGACCCGCAAGAAACGCCAGCAGATAACACATCTGACTATGACTGCCTGAAGATAAGCCTACCAGAAATCAAGAGTGCCCGAGACAGAAAGTCTCCTGGCAAACTCCACCAGAGCTGAACCGCTGAGACACCGGCAGAATCCATCACCGTCATATCAGGACATGGCCTCCAGGAGATATAATATAACAATATTTTATCATCAAATATCATTCGTAGACATAGTGATCATTAGCTGTATAGCAATAGTGTACAGCCTAAACATATTCTCTCCTACCATTGCACAACTCATCACACGGCTCATTTCATTATTATTTTCATCTTTATGATTATTAAACCTTTCATTTACTCTGTTGATAGTAGTTTAGTTAATAAACTTCTTTATTTACACCCAGTTGTTGTCCTGTTGTGTTCTTTTGAAGTAGAGAGTCATGGCTTCTGATATGAGATTGATAACATTAATCAATGAAGTAATTCATTGTTGTCCTCCCTGAGGAGACTTCATGCACAGATCACCTCTGCTGCACACACGCTTATTCAATGAATCCACTTTGACCCTGCTACTATTGGACTTTGCTGCTACCTATGTAACATAGTTTCTTTTATCGCACTAGGACTATCTGTCATACAGCCAATATTTTAGTCATATTGATATTGGGTCCATTGGGACACAGTATGTTGGACCTTAGGTTGTTTATAACTGTATTGGCTATCACAAATTAAGAAAATATGAATATTTAAAATATTGATATTAAATAATAACTTTAAAATGAAATAAAGTCCTTGGGGGCAGATTGCCAATTCAAAATGATCGCTGTGACCACATGGCCTTAAGAAAGATAGTGGTAAACAGAAGAACTACTCAAAATGGCCCCTGAGACCACCTGGTTTGCCTAGCTCATGTAGTCTGAAGGTACCGGGTAGAGGGAGCAGGTAAGCTGCATGCAGGTTCTAGGAGGTGTGTGAACATACAAGTACCCAATTAACTGTGATTAACCACAATCTAAACAAACATTACTGCTGCTTGGTTGTGCTGTGCAAGGTCAGGTTAGGCCCAGTCAGTTACCATTGCCCAGTCCTTGTAAGAAAACAAAGAGGTGCATTCCAGTGTTGTTGTTGTCCAGTGAGTTTGTTGGCTTCCTGGTGGAGGGAAGTCCTGTCACATATCTGTGCTGCTGTGCATCGTCCACACGGTCCACCAGTATCACAATGTTGAGCAGTCTGTCCAAAAATATCAGAATGTGGTCTTTGTTGTATTGACCAAGGTTGGCATGGCAATGGAGGACAGCATCTACAATGGCTCTGTGAACAGCGTGACCAAGAAATGATGGACACATTGGTGGAATCCTGAAATATGCAGTGAATGAGTGAGTAAATCAGCTCATGTTGGGCTGGACCCTCTGTCCAGCCTCTCTTAATGTCAACCTATGGTCAACTAACATTGCCCCGACTTCATTTGAGAGCTTTGCCCTTTTTTGTCCTGTCCTCCCCCTCTAAAAAGAAAGAAGAGGAAAGAAAAAAAAAAGAAAAAAAAGAGGAAGCTGTCATGTATTGTGTTGTAGTCCAATAGGAGGTGCTCTAGCAACTCATGTATGTTGATCTGTATATACTGCAGACACACAAGTAAAAGCTGTTCTGTCTATATCAAGCCATCTCCCCTTCGGTCTGATATAGCACAAGATTGATCACATTAATCAATGAAGCTATTCAATGTCTGGGTAATGTTAACTGACTGGGTCTAACCTCACCTAGCATAGCACAGCTAAGCAGCAGAAGTCTAAACTTTTGTTAATGTACATTGTTGAAGAAAATTCACTCAAGTCCTTAGTTTGAAGTTTGCTGTGGAGAAGTAAGTTTAATGGTACCCCAGGATACGGTGAGCCAGCTGACACAGAGCGGGTCTGAGGCAGTAGACTGACCCCGAGTGTAGGGCAGGGGGACAGTTATACAGTGAAAGACAAAGGATGGACAACTGTATTTACATATACCTGGGGTTACAGACATTTGGTCAGACAGGAAAGGAAGTTATAACAAAAGGTAATGTTTATCAGAGGTCTTGTAGTGTAGCAAGGGGGTGGGAGGGGGTCTTGGGCTGGATCAGCATATGTATGGATAGGGCAGACAGGGCCCCTAAACTGAATCAACATATGCACAGGTAAGCTGTTGTTAAGACAATGAAGCGTTGGTGATGTAAGAGGGAAGAGGGAGACAGAAGGTATAGGGTTATTTCTAGGTGCCAGCCAGTTTACATTACAGGATGTGTATTTTCTTCCTCAACATGTTGGTTTATGTTTTGTTGTTGTTATGTATAGCTACAACCCTCATGCAGCTAAACTCCCCCCTTAACCTGGTACCTTTAGATTACATGAGATAGGCTAGCAAAGAAACTTAACACCTCTCCCCCACATACCAGGTGGTCTCGGCCTCCATTAGTAGTAGTTTCTTTGTTTACGGCCATCTTGTGTAGTCTTCTTTGCTCAGGTCATGTGGTCACAGCAACCATTTTGAATCAGCCATCTTGCCTTTGTGTGTGTCCCCACAGACACACCCCCATACACACACATATATACATACACACATCTGTACATACTAGATTAGACATTGTGTTTTTACTCTGTTCCATTTAAAATAAATGTCTTTGAGTGTAACTACTGGTGTGTTTAATTTTGCACAAGTTTGAATATTGCCAACCTCTACTCAGTAAAACTCCAATCCTTCAACCTTTACTTACTGTCGATATGGTAATTTGGTTATAGTTATTAAGTTAATTGTTAATCAGAGTTCCAGATTAATAGTAATAATTTGAGACTGAACCAATATTGGCTATTTTGCCAATTAGTTTAAGCTGGTCCCCCAAGGATTTTAATTCATTTTAAAGTTATTATTTAATCTTAATATTTTAATATTAAAATTTTCTTAATGTATGATACCCAATAAATTGAAAGACAACCAAAGGTCCAACATTTATGGTGTCCTGCTCATGAGGCAGAGCTCAGACCCAACAGTGTGTTCAAATTGTTGTTAACCCACCCTGAGTGTGGCTAGATTTAACTTTTAGCTTTACAGTAAAGAAGTTATCTCTGCCCCATGTGATACATTGACACAGCATTTGTGTCCCAAAAAGGGTGAAAATACACCATTTTGTTGAACTTGGAAAGAATAAAGTGTTTGAACTGCTTGTTTGGAGTCCTTAAGCAGACCTGTGTTGAAAAAAAGCTGTGTTGAACATTGGCTTTATGAATACCCTGTGGTCTGAGTGACAACACAATATGACTGTGTGTTTGTTTGCTTCTAAGACCCAGAGTTGAAAAAAGCAGTTACTAAGAGTAATTGTGGTTCTGTGAATGCCCCTATGGTAAAATGTGAATAAATAAATTGCTTGTTTGCTTGCTTGAAGTCCCAGACTTGTGTTAAAACATTGCAGTTACTGAATGTAACTCCAACCCGGTGAATGCACTTACAGTCCAAATTATGAATGAAAACTGGTTGTGCTTTATTGAACATCCCATACTGGACTTGTATTAGAAATGTTTAGGATTTACTCAAAATAACATGTGTTATTGCAGCGTGGGTGGTGACCTCAACTTTGCAAAGAGGTCTTCAACGCAGGTCGTTGAGAGGGCAGTGCTAAGGTCGCCATTACTGACGTCACCTCACCATTTATATGACAGCCACCTCACTTACAGACTAGATGTCCACTTAACGCCCCACATGCAGACTAAATGTCCCTTAAATGCCATCATGCAGATGTCCCCTCCTTCTCATTGGAAAAATGTACCATCAGAGGCCCCTTTTGCCATTGGGGACTCCAAGGTACACCTCAGTGATTTACACTCTACATAAACAACATTATCACTCCAATACAGACATGATATACAGTCTGGTGTATATTTGTCTCCTCTTCATATTAAGATCACAGTATGCCTTTAGTGTTCATCAGTTCATCTCTCTGCAGAGTCTCTCATGCTCTGAATGCTGATAAAATGAATTTTATTTTCAAGAGCCTATAATTCCAGTTGACAGCTCTGTGCATGGAATGTGACGATGAAATGATGATGAGCACAACTTGATTTGAGATTCGAGTTTTGTAACACTCACTTCAAATGTTGGAACTTCAATTATGAGGCTCGTTATGAAATTGGACCAATTATTAGGACTGGAGCAGAATGAATGACTAATGAAACTAATACAAGGGATTTAGTTGAATGGTTGTGTATTAGAATAAAAAAAGGAGACATTACACCAGATACCCTTTAAATTAGTTATAACCATTTATTTAAATTCAAAAAAAGAATAAAACATTGTAAACATGAAATCCATCATATTCTTCATGAATGCTACTCAAGTACACAGGAAAACTTATCCTGAAGTGTTCTGTGTATAAACTCCACTAAATGTGAATGCTGAGATTTTGGAGACACAGAGACAGCTTTAACGAGGGAAAGAGCCGATCTAGGCGCTGGAAGCGTTAAAACAACGATATTGAACAGTATTGCATTCTCAGGTGTAACTGACATGTAAACATGAAATCCATCATATTCTTCATGAATGCTACTCAAATAGATGTGAAAACCTATCCTGAAGTGTTCTGTAAAGACAGGACAACGATTGAGAAAAACTCAGTTCTCAGACACAGAGACAGCTTCTAAAGAGGAATTAGAGCCGATCCTGACGCTTAACAGAGCGAAAATGCAATGAGTAAATGCAATGAGCGCTAAAATGCAATGAGTATTGCATTTTCAGGTGTAACTGATAACTTTATGACATGTAAACATGAAATCCATCATATTCTTCATGAATGCTACTCAAATAGACAGGAAAACCTATCCTGAAGTGTTCTGTAAAGACAGGACAACGATTGAGAAAAACTCAGTTCTCAGACACAGAGACAGCTTCTGACGAGGACTTAGAGCAGATCCTGACGCTTAAAAGCGCTTTTCAACAGTATCGCATTCTAAGGTGTAGCTGATAACTTTATGACATGTAAACATGAAATCCATCATATTCTTCATGAATGCTACTCAAATAGACAGGAAAACCTATCCTGAAGTGTTCTGTGTAGAAATCCCACTAAATGTGAATGCTCA
>NW_019525337.1:2057924-2062678 GCF_002814215.2 Seriola lalandi dorsalis
GTGTGTTTTCACCTTTGTCTGCTGGAGGGGGAAAGTTTCTCTGAGCTTACCTTCAAGCTTTATTTAACACCTGCAAATACCTGTCTGATTTATGACATCACCACTATTAGAGCCAATCACGGACCAGTATAAAAGTGACACTGTGTGATGTGGAAACTATTAGCCTCCAGGAATGAAGGAGAAGAATGGTCTTTAGATCCAGAGAAAATCATGTGATTTGAACATAAGTTGTCTTGTGTTTGTTTTTCTGAACCTGTGATCTCACTGGATTTTAAACATGTTGCTGAAGAGCTGCAGTTTAGAGTTGTATGGTGCGTTCCATTTACCTCGGAAGTCGGCGGTGGGAATGACGTCACACCCGAGTTATCAGCGTTTCAGTTACCAAATCGGAAAAAAATAGCCAACGGCTTAAAACGGAAGCGGAAACAAGATGGCTACATCTACGAAAGTTATTCTCGGGCTTGCCTTGTCCGAATATAAACAACTTCTGGACAAATATGCGGTTCTTCTGCAACCTGCAAACACGGTGCATGAAGAGGAAACACAAAGGCACAGATGTTAGTCTATTTTTTTCTTTCTAAGTATTTCATTGTTTACAAAAAGTATCGATCGCCGTTTGATCAGCCATCAGTTAATAACGGCGAGTGCTCTTGACTGCATACACGCATTTTATCAATTATATATTGATAAAATCGATTTTTCTCAATGTAATATCAGCAGTTGTCTGAAAAATAGGATATGTGGGATTTGATATAGGTGAGAGAGTTTATATGTCCTATCTCTGTCTTTCTTTTGTAATCTGTTTTATCACGTTTTTTTGTTGATATGGCCATTGATTGTGTTAAAGATTTCAAAAAATACAACAAGGAAAATGCACTCCACTAATAAAAGGAAGTAAAAGCTGCTCATATTACTTAGAAATGATACAGTGATGCTATAAGGACTATAAAATGTGTCATAGTCTTTACTGAAACACGTTTTGTCTCTCACCTAGAATACTGGCTGTGCTGCAGCCTACGCAGCGAATTATACTGAAGACTGGAACGGAGTGGGAGATGATGCTGAACATGGATGATCACACCTTTTCACGTCATTTACGTGTCACCAAGCCCCAGTTTGAATATGTATTGATGAAGCTGCAGGACAATGGTATTCAAAAACAACACTGTCAATGTCTACCACCAGTTCCTGCAACAAAGAAGGTGCTGATGTTCCTGTGGTACATGGTCAACCAAAACAGCTTCCGTGAGATCTCTGATAAGTTTTGATGTGTCACACAGTCCACAGCACACAGGATCATCCTACAAGTGCTCAACATCATGTGCACAATAGGATCATCCTTTATATCCTGGCCAAATACCCGTGAGAAAGCAGCATCTGCTGCTGCTTTCCACCGCCTCTGCGGTCTCAGTGGTGTCATCGGTGCTATTGATGGATGCCACATCAGGGTGTAAAGCCCACCAATAAGAGGAGGAGACTACATGAATCGAAAGTCTTTTTATTCTGTCCTCCTTCAGGGAATTGTGGATGAGCGGGGCGATTCATTGATATTTTCGCTGGACCACCAGGGAAGGTCCAAGATGCCAGCATATTGAAGGCCTCTGACTTCTACACGACATGGCAGGAGAAGATGGGTGACAACAGCTTGCTGGGAGACAGCGCATACATCGGACAGGCATTCCCTTTTGTCATCTTGCCCAAAAGATTCAACAATAACAGCAATGCTAACAAGAATAACGGAATCACAGTTTGTCTAAGAATCGACACATCAGGCCCTCAAACCCTCGCTGGGCTGACTTGAGCTGAGCCAGGAACTCTTTGTGGCACCTCTGTGCCTCCTCATGGCGCCTCTGACTGGCTTCCTCGGACTCCCGGAGGAAATGGAGGATGTCCTCTTTTTCCCGCCGACGCTTATGAGGCCGTGTGTGTGTTGGTGCTGTGTGGGTGCTGGAGCGAGAAGCAGCCTCTGCTGCCGTGACAGCTGGAGGCCCAAACAGAGTTTGCTTGTAACTGAAGCCTTCATTGGGCAGGGCAGGACATGGTGATGGTGATGGTGATGGGCTGAGGGGGGCAGCTTTCTCCTTGAAGCTCTCTACAATACACATATGAACTATCAAACATTGTATCATAGACATAACTTTTGTTAACATCATCATCATTATCATCATCATTATTATTATTATTATTATTATTATTATATCCAACCTGCTGCAGTGTGACTGTCCTCAGTCATGACCAGGTTTGCCTCAGTAGTGCAGTCCGCATTCGCGTAGTACCTGGTCAGGTCATGTGCTTTTTGATAAAGAGGTCCGGGAAAAGGTGTCCTCCTATCTGGGTCAACATATAGATTCGCATTGTTGTCCACATAGACTGGGGGAAAAAAAAGGAAAAAAAGTTTTACATCACAGCCATTTCCCGCATGAATTGTTTTTACATGAAAAACATTTTTGCAAATAAACACTCAGTTAACGGACTTCCGTTAAGGCTCGTTAACTGATTACCGTTTTAACCGTTAAAAAAACATTCAGAAAATTAATAATTTGTGCATCCATAATCCAGAGGTCATTCACTACATTGTGGGCTACTATTTATAACCCTCCGCATAAACAGGTCACTGAAAAAACACAAATAAAAAAACACCGACTGAAACTACCAGGCTACGGTTAGCCGTTGTTAGCACAGCCTGCTTTGTAGTTTGTATATACACATGAAAAATGTAAATTACACTATGACAGCATTTCCATATATATACATCTAACAATACTATGTATACGGCTGACTTATTGTGACAACAAATAGTAAAAAGTGTTAGTAAAATGATTTTTACAGGAGCTTCTACTTACTGTTTACAACCGGCGCTGCCATCTTTAAATGTCAACTCGGGGATTGTGTTGATGGTCCGACTTTCCGACTCGGAAATCCGACTTCAGGGGTTGTTCCGATTGGAATTTCCGACTCGGAGCTCGGAAATCCCGACTTCCGAGTACAAATGGAACGCACCAGTATAACTGAAGCTGTCTCATTTAGAGAAGTGTTGACTACTGTGAAATAAAGAAATGAAATGTGGAACAAGTGAACAATAGTCAAGTTCCCATCAAACCTGCTGTTAAAAAAAACATAATAGAACCATCAAACCCAGACATGGAACATGTCAGAGCGGGTGCTTCTGCACTCACACTACATCTGTGTGTCCGGTGGAGCAGCTGAAACCTTTCACAGGTTCATTCTCAATCATTCTATCAGCCTTTCACATTCAGGTCATACCCGCAAATTAGTGCTGCTGATCACAGGCTGTCTGCTGACAACAAACACAGAGGTTAGTTTGCTCTCTCCTTCTGACTCCGTCTGCTCTCTGGTCCTGGAGGACAGTAGAGTTCAGAGGTGGTTTGTTGTGCTCAGTAAAATCCAAACAGATCAGCATATTCACATCATTATACATCCAACAAACACAAGTGCATTAAATCTGATCAAAGCAAATAGAAATTCTGTGTCTTAAAATGTCAACAAGAATGCTGTATGCTGACATTAGAATAAAATTAATTAATAAATGCCCCTGTAATATTTCAGTTGGGAGAAGAATTATGGCAAAATAAACAGTTGCCCAGTAGAGCTTTATTGTTTGAAAATCTTCATTGTTTTGTAAAGAAATTTGTTCCAATAATACAGATATTTTATGGTTACTGTTGAATATTCATCTCAATTTAACACATTAAGTGTGAGGCAGTGTGAATGATCATGCAGCCCTTCATTTATTCCTGTGCTCTGATTGCTGACAGTCTGACTCTGCAGTGAGGACAGCTCTGAGTGCCGCTCATGAATCAAACAGTTTGTCTCTGCCTATGAAAAACAGATCTGTGAACGGTGAACAATGACGTGTGTTAAAAAAACACTAAACACACTAATTCACTTTCTTTAATGTTTGAGAAAATACATTTGAAATAACATTTTATAATCTTGCTTTTTTATTTTACATTTTATTAAGGCTTGAAGTTATGTAGAATTGAAGGTGTGGCCTCTTTGAGTGACAGGTGGGTGAGTGTATACCTGCCACAGACCGGACTGAAGTCTCGGCCTGACATCCGCCCCTCCTCTTTGTCCATTTTTGGTTCAGTGGAGTCAGATGCATTGGTGGAACGGCCCACTGTGAGCTTCAACACCACTCTTCATAAACCTGTGGGTAATGTCATAGAGGCTACATCCATCTTTGGTTACAGTCTATGCTCGCGGCTCATTCATTACACTTTAGACTTGAGGCCAGCAACATCGTGTGTGCTTTATTTCTTTCTATTTCCCCCTTACAAGTAAGAATAATGGCTGCCATATATGGTGGCTGACAAGGGCGAAAGTGCTGCAACGACCCAAAACACTTCCATTCGGGGAAATGAGCTGCAAATTGAGAAACGATGCAAGAACAAAAACACACGAACCTCCAAAACAAATGCAACGGAAAAAATGCTGCAGATCCAGACAACGCAACGGAAGAGCTCCAGGCGTCTAGGGGGAGCTCTAAGTGGAACACCTTGAGCATGAACTTGAGCTTTGACACAAGAGGGCAGACCTACCACTGGACCTTTGACCTTTGACCAGAGAGAGTGAGGGAAGAAATAAGAGGCGACATAAAAAAGTGATAAAAGGTGATAAAAATGTTTGTGTTCTTTTTTACATTTGGCCATAGTTTTTACAATATCATAAAAGAACAACAGATAACGTAGCAAGCGTTAGCATGCTTATATACAGTTTATGGGTGTTCCACT
>NW_019525338.1:0-453 GCF_002814215.2 Seriola lalandi dorsalis
ACACAGCATCATGGTTTATACTGCAGTCTTTATTCATGCCATGTAATCACATGTTTCTTTTGTTGTAAAGCTGCATTTACTCGTCTTTATATACACTGCACAATATGATACCATATATGTGAGTACACTTGAAGAGTCAAGCACAAAGCCTCACAGGAAACTCACAGTGGAAGACAAACAGCGCCCTCTGATGGCTTTAATTATATCTGAGACAGGCTTCCTGTTCAGTTCAGTTTTAAATACAGAAATCAAATGTCAAGATATAAATATTCAAATAAACAAATACAGACGAAATGTGCTCAACATCCATAAACCTTAAATACTGCAGAACATTTTAACCTGAAATACCATTTCATCCTGCTGCCTCTCACAGTGACTCTTTATTCTCTGTCTCAGCAGTTCAGACACATAACTGACATATATATATATATATATATATATATATATATATAT
>NW_019525338.1:2441-3142 GCF_002814215.2 Seriola lalandi dorsalis
TATTCAACATTTAATCTATAGTTTAAATACCCCCTCAGGTTACAGATAAAAAACAAAAGAAGCCAGCAGGACCTCTGTAAATGAATTCACCAAGTACTGTCAGGAGTGAGGCTTTCCTCCACTAAATCCAGGTCTGTAGGTTTTACTATATCGTGCATTTGTCTTGGTATACCTGGGTCTGGACCTCAGTGTACTGTGTTTGAGAGAACTGGGTGTTGTGCACCTTTCAGGCCACCAGAGTGCGTGGCACACTCACATGATACACCAGTATCAACTGGAAGTAAAACTATATCCATCACTGTTGTCTGTCAGCTTCATGAAGCTGATGATGATAATGAGGAAGTGTTTTTACTTAACTGATAATTGTGTTGATGCTGCCTGTGTTTCATTCCTACAGTAAAGAAAGCAATTCTACCAACTTGTATGTATGTCATATCATGACACGATTAAAGTGTTTAAATCAATATGAAAAACACTGATTAACACTAACAGGCATCATAAGTTGTGTGCGTTAATCAAGCTGCAGCGAGTCTCTCCAAAGTCCACAGGCTGCAGGAATCAGGAGTGATAACAACAAGCTAACAAGCTAACAGGCTAACAAGCACTGAGTACTGTCTGACTGTGGTGCCGCCCTGAAGCAGTCTCTTCAGCACCCACCACACTATCATCAGAGCCAAGTCGACTCAACTCAACTCTATGAG
>NW_019525338.1:5005-7059 GCF_002814215.2 Seriola lalandi dorsalis
ATCTCTATAACTACAACCTCTTCCACATGTGTAGTGGTGGATGGAGAGCACCCCTCCCCCTGCGCACACACACACACACACACACACACACACACTAAATTAATTCTAAATGGCATCCAGCACATCGTCATCAGCATCATAACACACATCCTCATGTAAGAGCACAGAGTAAAAGGCCGACACCACACACCATTAACACCGCCATTTAGTACCACACATCTGCAGAGACAGGGAAGCGTGTGTGTGTGTGTGTGTGTGTGTGTGTGTGTGTGTGTGTGTGTGTGTGTGTGTGTGTGTGTGTGTGTACCTAGTTATTCTACTCTGGGAGAAGGTGGAGCAATGGGTAGGAAGTCATGAAAAGAGCTCCATCACATGAGAAACACAGGTAGACACATTCAGTCTAGAGTCCAACTGGTGAACACACACCTATCACCTGTGACCTGTGACCTGTGACCTGTCCAACACGGTGCTGTTAATCCAAAAGCGTCTCACACGGAGGCTTCGACACTGACAGGAGCTCCAACAGCTAACAGCTCACTGTCTGATTCAGATTCAGACAACTTTATTTATCCTACAAAAGCTCTCCCACAGGGAGCACTAGTCTCTTTGCTGGACTCCAGTTATCTTGAACACATTTTTACAATAACATTTAGGCTGTTTTTGTCCTTTACAGACAGCCCATTAAACCAGAAGATCATGTTGGTATGTCTCTGCTGTTCATAGAAGGCCAGTGAAGCGTTCGGAGCCAGATCTGTGAATATTCAGTTTGTTCTCTGAATCCCTCTCGGGCATGTTCCTATGATAAATGAGGATGTCACCAGAGCTGGGACCACGTGGTGTGTGTGTGTGTAAGCTGCATCTCACATCAGCATATTCTCCATACTGAGCAGATGACCCACTTTTAGACAACATGAGTGAATGAAGGAATACATGAATGTAGGAATGAATGAATAAACATATGAATGGATGATGGAGTTGATAAGTGGATGGATGAAGCTGTGTTTTCATCAATAAATAACTCCTGACTGATGCTGAACATTCAAGATTCATTCATGCATCCACTCAAACTGGATTCAGGAATAAATCTTCATTCCCAACAACACTAAGCTGCTAACACAAACAACACGTTTGATTCTTAGCTGAACCACGAGGGACTCAACAGATGTTTCAGTCATCACAATCACTCAGAAATATTTCTAGTTTGATGATGTTTCTCAGGCGTGTTTAAGACCTGCAGCTCTGCCTCAGTTTGACTGTGTTTCAAACAGAAAAAACATTGATAAGTTTTAGCAGGTTATTGGTATTTTAAAACTCCATATTTTGCACTTTTCCAGTGTGTTATTTGAAGTGTGGATCATATGAAGATACATCTCTGAAAGGTCTGTTAACTATTGGCACAGAATATTAGTTTTTGATTATCAACGAATCAGCACTGAGCAGCACCAGAGGTACAGCAGTTCTCTGCTCACAGTCTCTTACACTCACTACTTTCAAAAGCAAAATAAAAATGTACAATAAAATCTAACTGGTTAAATGACAAGTGGGAGAAGTTAAATGTTTTCAAATAAAACCTAATACATCCCCAGGTTCTTCTTCCTCTGCCGTTATGAAGGAAACTGTGCTCATTATGTTTTCACCCTCTCTCTCAGGAGCCGTTACACAAGCTGCGGAAGAGCAGAGCTTCAAACTGCCAGAGACACAACGTATGCTCCGATCATTAATCTCACACACTGAGACACAGAGCACAGTCTGTCTCACCACCTTTACCTGATCCAGCACAGACAGGTGACACATACTGTACATCACCTGCAAAGATGGCGGATGACAATTGATCAATACACATACGGATGGATAAAGGAATGTGCCAGGTAAAAGTGAGACTATATTTACTGACTGAAGTAAATGACTCAGCTGTCTGTCAGCCACTGCCAGCTACAAGCTAACAAAAAAACATCAACAAATAAAAGATGCTAACTGCGCTAACGGTTCTGACCCGTCTGCTAGTCTCTGGTTCTGGTCTCAGACTCCTCCTCTGAGTCTGGGTCTGACTGAGG
>NW_019525338.1:7281-19107 GCF_002814215.2 Seriola lalandi dorsalis
CAGTTTTTATGTGAGAAAACATGTTGAACTAAATATGAATCAGAGCAGAGGACTGTTACAGAGGTTAAAACACATCTGGAGATGAACTTTAATATCTACACAAAGTTACATGATGTTTTTTCTTTTGTAGTTTTTGGTTTTACTGGATTAAAATGTGACCTTTTGAGTACTGATGGAAACACAGGTAATAAAAACCTGCTGAAAGCAGAAGAGGAGGTATGTGAGACACAAATGAGACATCATCTGGACAGGACTGTGAATACGTGAGGATCTGTGGTGTTTTCAGCTCTTGTCTCTCTCTCTTTTCCCTTTGAACATTTCAGTCAGAGAAAGTAGGACAAGGCCAGTAGCTGTAATGTAAAACCCACAGTGGAGGGGGGAAGCACATTTCCTCTGCATTCATTCTTAATATGACCTCTGCACAACCTGATTATCGTCTCCGAATGAAATATGGTTCTCTTTTAGTGCCGTTATGGTGATGACCGACTGGTGCTGATGGTTTGGTCTTCATTTACCAATTCAGTGGTTAAAGAGGAGTGTTTGAAATGATCCCTGTTTGGTTGGTGAAAGCAGGAATCATCACATCTCAAGGCACAGAGCTTTTGGTTTTCCATTTCGGAGACAATATACTCTGTTGCTATGGCAACATTGAGGAAGAAAGATGGAGATGGCTACAGAGGAGGAGAAGTGGGGCTAATTCAACTGGGGAATGAATGAGAGGATATTTGTTTCCAGGCTTCATCATCTGCTCCGACACCTTTGATCAGACAGGTGACAGCAGCAGCAGTTTTTACAAAGACCGACAGAGCGTCAGTCAGAGTGGACTGAGCTTCTCTGATACCAGGGGCAGAGGAACAGATATATACTGTAAATAACACGCAGACGACCTGTTATACCACAGCTGATAATTCTCTCAAAAATGTAGGGAAGACAACAAGACCTGT
This sequence comes from Seriola lalandi dorsalis, assembly GCF_002814215.2. Lineage (NCBI taxonomy): Eukaryota > Metazoa > Chordata > Actinopteri > Carangiformes > Carangidae > Seriola > Seriola lalandi. Next base: position 8,226 of record NW_019525338.1, read on the forward strand.
GATTGGTCGACTTGGGCTGCTTCAGGTTTCGACTACAAGTTTCTGATGTCAGTGTTGATAGTGAAGCTGAACACACCTTCTGCCACTGCCTGGAGTATAAACAGCTTTAATCAGAAGTACAGAGACATGTTAGGTTTGGGAAAAGATCCAAACAACTTCCAACGAGTCGTGTGCTGAGAGTTTCCTGTGCCGACGTCCCTGTGCTCTGATTTTTAACCATGAATCTCTTCTCATCTCCGTCTGAACTGCTGACAGGATTGAATCAAAGTGCTTGACACGCAGGTCCTTTCATTCATTCCATCCGTCCTAGATTACTGTCATTCACTTGCTTTAGCAAAACATCTCCTACACCAGTGGTTGGCAGCTGGCGGCCCGTGGGCCAAAACTGGCCACCAAGATTATTTTGATAATATGATATATTTTAATCCTTTGTTACTAAAGTAGATCTCCATCTGAGCAGCAACAGTTAGAGAATCACTTCCTCTTTAGCCATTTTGCCAAGAAAATAAGGATTTTCAGAATAAAATCAGAGAGGAAACAGAAAGCAGATGATGACCAAGATGGTTTTTTGTGATTACCTTTAGAGCCCTGCATGGTCATAACCTCATGTAGCACGTTGTTTGTTACACAGAACCACCTGGGAAGGCCTCACTGGACACTGTTTGGAAAAGGGCAGGTACCTTAAAAAAACAAGGCATGTGTCTGTCACATGACGTAGTCGGAGAGCGCCAGAGGAAACACAACACAACAACAAACCGCAGTGTGAGGAGCTTTGAGAGCGAGTTAGCATGCCGGTAGATACCAAGGAGCGCCTCAGTATCTCACCAGAGCACGTACCACATACGCTTAGTCCTAACCGCAACAGACATGGGTTCGACTCAGCCACGGTGGTTCAACCACAAGCCAATAGCTTGGAGTCTGGAAACCTTCACAGTTAGCACAGTCAGAAACCTGCTCAGGGTTTGTTGGTTGTTCCTCGCTGCAGAAAACTAAAGGAGACTGGACCTTTAACGTTGTGGCTCCTAAACTTCAGAACTCTGTGCTGTTGGACTTAAGATCTGGAAACTGTGGACACCTTTAAGAAGCAGCTCTAGACCCATTTCATTCTGTTTATCTCCATTTTATTCAACATTTACACTGTGTCTCTCTTTGCTTTGTCTTTATATTTTACTGTAAAGCACTTTGCGACCTCTGATCAGGAAAGACACTGTATAAACAAACTTTGCATGAGTCCACTGAGCTCCGTCACTTTGCATATGTGGGAGAGGACAAATTAAGGCGTAACCTTTAGCTGCTGACAGCTGTCTGAAGGATGCTGCCTCTTCTTCCACGTATCTTATTACAGCAGGTCATCCTCAGTCAGTGGCTGTGTGACTCATTAAGATGACCAGTCAGTGGGTTCATGGAGTCTGCTCTGGCCATTTAATCAGAAGGTCACTGAACACACCACCGTGACAAATGTAGAAGGCATTAATTATATTAATAATACATAAATCTGTCATCTCATACAGAGTATTTTATCATGACTAACTGTAACTACATTCATTTAGCACATTCAACTCAGCAAACTTCATCCTCTAAATAAGGAACTTCACTAAAGAAAACACTTTTTGGGCTAAGTGTGTGTTGTGACATGATATTTTCAAAGTTAATAATGAACCTGAATGCCACAAACTTGGAAGACGGCTTGTCTTGTCCTGTCTGGAAGGAGCCGAAACACAACATGAGAGGGACGCATCTTCACCAAGTCCCAAGCTGCCACAGAGACAGACTGGGGAACATACAGACTTCACTATACAGTGTAATAAAAAAGATGGAGCTGGGATCAGCTTCAACATGGAGAAGGCCAACCCAATAAACAAGGCAGAGCTCACTAAAAAAATGTAAATATTCAGAGCACGTTAACTCTTCTGATAAAAACAGGAGGAAACAAAACTGGCTGTTCACTTGCTCCACATTTCAACATTGAAACAGTGGAAAGAAAACACATCTTACAAATTAAAGTGGGAACAACTGTAAGTGTGGTTGGTTGGAAGAAGAGAGAAAAGCTCATTATATAGTTGCCACACCTTTGCAGTGAGGGTTGTATGTCCTGGTACAGTTTAACTACGGTGGCCCTGAGAGCTCAACACACTGCAACTTAAGAAAACACAAAACACAAGCAAATTCTGAAACGTGCTGCAAGTAGCAAAGATGACCACAGAAGTGTTTCAGGACACAAAAAAGTGATCAGGTTGTGTTGTGAGTATTTGCAGCACGTGTTGTGAAACTGATGAAGATGTTCTCTGAATTTGTTGGTGTTTTATCTGTTTGCATGTCGGTGTTTTCTTAAGTTGCAGTGTGTTGAGCTCTTAGGGCCACCGTAGTTCATCTCTAAAAACACTGAAACGTACATTTCCCATAATGCAGCTGACTGGACGGAGCCTCTCTGCCAGGTAAACATCCCCATCATTCAAGCTCCACACCTCCAGTCTGTAACCAGTGATATTTCCAACAGAAAGAAGCTAAAGCTGCTTCAGAGTCGCTACAGGTCGCTGGATTGTGTGACATGCTCATTTGCATATCTGTGATGGAGTAACTGTTTACATGTGTGTAAATGAGATTTAAAAAAAAAAAAAAGTTTAAAAAGTTTAAAAAATGAAGTCAAGTTAATTAGACAGGCGTCAGAGGGTTTGAAGGTGAGAGTCTGTTCTCTTCTGATTATCATGACATTTTAAAAAGGTTAATCCTGGAAACACACTGAGTGCTTCACAATCTAACTCACTTATTTTCTCTTAAAGCCTGCTCCTCCTCCATCTGCATCTCTCTCACACACACACACACACACACACACACACACACACACACACACACGGGACATTTATAAGTTTAAACAACTAAAACAGCTCTCTGCTCTTTTCCTGCCAACAACACTTCAGTCCAACAGAACATTATTCTGAGAGGGAGAGACTCCGCCCCCTTCGGGACAGGTTTACCTGCTGCTGTGGGAGTGGCAGGAATCAGACACTGCAGCTACATAATGTGCACCTCAGCCACGACAACATGATGCCTGTGAACTGTTTCCAGGACGATAACGGAGGTCAGACTGAAGCTCAGAGAAGAGTCTGGTGTGTTAACTGCTGCTGTCATTCCCAGTAACTAAACATATATTACGCTGTAACGCAGATGTAACTGATAATTGTTGTTTTTTGTTGTTGTTTCATTGGACTTTTTATGCCTTCATTCTAGATACAGTGAAAGAGAGACAGGAAGGTTGGGGAGAGAGAGAGGGAATGACATGCAGCAGAGGTCGGATTCGAACCTATGGCCGCTGTGGTAAGGACTTAGCCTTAATGTTACGCGTTCTACCATGCACTCTTAATTAATAGTTCGGATTCAAGACAAATCTGAGACTGAGACCATCATTTACCGAAACCACACAAAACATGAAGCTGGAAGCCGAACAGAAGCTGAACAGAAGCTGAACAGAAGCTGAACAGAGCGCACGTCCTCCTTTCCTCTCTCAGCAGAAACAAATCTCTACAGACCTAATGTAGAACACGGCGCAATGCACCTTTAAATAATTTGTCAGGCTCTTCATCCTTTTGAATGAGGCAGCTTTAGCATTTCCAGTGTGTATTTCTAAATTATTGATTAGTGCAATTTGAATTATTCACTGTAAACCTGACATGACTGGATGGTCTGAGAGCAGCTGAGCTTTTCAGCACGGTGAAGTTTGATTTTCATATGTACGAACTCTTCATACACTCAGCCATGTCACTGTGCAGCCTCTTCACACTAAGGGACAACATCTTTCTGCACTGACTGTAATCAATACACAACGCTGCTGAGAAAATATCAGGACAGTTAGTGTGTCGTCTACAGCCCTCAGTATTCTACAACCACACACTACTACTGCTACAACCAAGTGACTTACCATATACATATACTGTACATATCACCATATACAGGCATAGTACTACCTGTGGTGACTCTCCTCATCAGCATCAACCCACACACATCTGCTGTGTAAATGCATTAGTGGTATAACCTCAGCTATAGCTGGTCCATGTCTTTCTAACTGCAACAGTCCAAAGAGGAAACTAACCTAATCCTCCTTATATTTCACCACAACAACTTTGGTGCCTGTAGCATTTAAATTACGTGATCTGAATACACTCCTATGTCTAAGCTTCCAACACAGCAGAGTCTCCTTTGTCTTTAATAAAATTCAAAGCTATTATCAAAGTAATAGATCCATTAATACGAAGAGGGGTTGTTTTACAATATATGCTCAATATCCACCATGTCTGCATCTTCTAACAGAGCACCATGCGTCTCCCTCTTTCTGTTTGTCTTTGAGCGTTAGCAGAATGAAGAGGTGCAGAGGAGCAGGTAGACAATAGTTAACTGATGGCGGACAGTGTCATTCTGACAGATTAGAAAAAAACACACAAATAAAATGTAAAATATAAAAGCATATATACTTAGGTGGACATTAAAGGGACAGTTCAGGTTATTTGACGTGGGGTTGTGTGAGGTACCCATGAATAGTCGTTACATTACCCACAGTAGATACAGCGTGCTCCCAGTTAGAAAGCCGACCGACAGCCAAAGGAAGGTGCTGTTTTCACGGGGAGATGAAGAGCTGAAAATATTCCACATGAAGCTTCATTTGAACAGATGTTGGATTGTTTCCCTGGGCCTTTTTAAAAGTGTCTACAACATTTTTTCTGGTGGTCCCACCCACAGCAACACATCTTTCCTAACCGCTGTATCTACTGTGGGTAATGTAACGACTGTTCATGAGTACCTCACACAACTCCACGTCAAATAACCTGAACCGTCCCTTTAACATACCTGGGCGGGCCACTCAACTCAAGTCTATATGTGGGATCCCTGCCTTTATTCTTGTCCTTTAATTCCACCTGTACACTGAAGGTGTTATGCTGCTCAGCTCTGACACCTCTGACTCTTCTTCTTCTGTTACAGTGACTGATCCCAGGTCAGCTTGTTGGCTGTCTTACTGGGGGTTTGATGGAGGGTTGATATCATTTTGGTGTGTGTTCAATGGGCAGACTGGTCCTGGATATGGGAAAACACTATTCCACAATCCCTTCATTATTATTCCTATTTCATGATAAATAACCATTCTCTTAAAATAGTCTCAGGCCATAATTCTGAACATCCACAGTGAGGATCTAATCCCTGGTGGCCTTTCTAAAAATGGCACACAGCCTCCTCCGTCCTGCTCCATCACAGAGGGAGGAAACAGGAGACGGGGGTGTCAGGTTCTGGTGAAACATTAGCTGTGGAAGACAGACACTGACCCAGTGGCTCAGACAGACAGCGACACGGCTCTCTACAGGAATTAATTATAGTTTCATCAATATAATAGTCTGTAAGTTTCCTTTTACATGTGCACTAGTCCCTGTTATGGCATATCCTGATTTTATTCATATTCAGGATGGTATATACAGCTGTGTAAAATAATTACATTCTGTACTTAATCATCAATTTATACAGTATGATGCATTTTTATCAATTGAACTGAATCTAGTTTTAATAGCTCTACCTACATCAGCTACAGTAACATTCAGCACTCACACATTAATTCATCAGTAATAATAATCCAATAATAGATTGTAACATATAAAATAATAGTCTAACACCCATAAGAGCCATATTTCTGCATTATGATTATTTTCACTGTGGAGACATTTAGTACATTTTCTCTCTTCTCTTCTAACGTATGTGACATTTTCAAAGCAGTGTTGCTACCCTAACATAAGGATATGAATACCTCCTCTATCACTGGTTAGACTAACTTTTGCCTTTCTCCGTGCAGCTTGGAAGAAGGTGAAATTCATCACACTGAGTTTCTATTTTTTGGTGCAGGTGTCACCAGAAACAGGAAGTTCTGAGCATGTTTCAGGATCCAATTTAGGATTCTATTTTTTCCTTCAGTATAAAACTTACAAGATACTTTAGACTTGCCTTAAAACTAGCAAAGCATCTTAGATGTTTTCATCAGATTAGCCCTGCATTTTATATATATATATATATAAAAACCAATGATTTCTCATGGCATTTTGAATAGTGTGCAATAGTATTTTCTATAATGTCCTTACAGAGAGGATGTCAGTGTGAATCTGTTGCAGGAAGGTCTGGATTGGATTTAGACAGACTGTCCTCAGCATGACTAACAGACTGATGTTTTCACCAGTAGCAGCTCAGAGACACATAAATATCACTGAAACAGATGCACCACTCGCTGCTGCTAACCTTTGGCTATGTATTGTATGAGCTGATTTGTGGTCTGGCTGATAGACCCTGCATTTGTGTTTAGATCTTTTTTGGTCATGCTTTTGTTAAAACTCAGTTTCAGACTATGTAATGTTTACATCATACAGTATGTTGTGTCATGTATGTATGTGTGCTCCTACACTCTCCTGCAGAACTTTCACAGACGGCCTCAGTTCTGCTGGTTCTGAAGACTCAAGACTGGTTCTCAAGACTCTCAACTAGTTGAGCTTTCTTCAATAAACTCTTTCATTTAGGTCATTTCAATGACCTACTTTAAACCAAATGATGATAATTACACATGGCAATGCTAACAAGTTTTGTTACACTGCCACAGAGACAAAGCAACAGAGAGCAGTTGGGGCAGAAGAGGAAAAAAGACTAGATCTTCTTGAAAGAGAGAAAAAAATGTTCCTAAATATGTGTGAAATTAATGCTGCATTATTGAGCTTTCATCTCAAAGGACACATCTGGGGCAAAAAGGGAGCAGGCAGCTCTGGGTTCTGCTCAGTAAAGCATTACAGAGCAGTATATCTGCTGTATGAAGAGATTAAACTCACAGCTGCCAACACTGTCTTTGGTTCGGTCAGACGACAGAATTATGTGTTTATATACAACTAATTCACAGTAAGAAATATGGAAACACACCCGCAGACTCGATTATGTTTTCACAAACATAATGAGGAAATGTTGATACTGAATTTATCCTAAATACTTGATTTGGAGATTTATCCACTTGTAGTGAAAACAGCATCTATAAACGCTTTAAGGTTATGTTTAGTCACTCACTGCACTTTGCTAAGGATGGGGAAAGATCCTGCTCTGGTTTAATACGGAAACTTGAGACGTGTTTGTTAACCTTTAACAAAAACCACTATCTTTTCCAAACTGGTTAGTTTACCTAAACCCAACAACAGACAGGAGTCGGGATGCAAACCCTGAGTGCTGTGACTTTAACAGATAGGCAAGCAGAGCCAAACAACCAGCCTGCCACCCCCCTCCATACAGAATAATATCGCCATCTCACACCAACCACTAAAACACCAACCAGACTTGAACATACCTATTCATGACAGTAGATGTCCTGTCTCATGATTTAGTGCTGTCTGTCTCTCCTGTGCTGAAAGTCTCTCTCCTCCATCTTGCTGCTCTCCACCTGGACATCTTCACCTTTCTCTCTCCTTCCTGTCTGAAGAAGTGGATTATTCCTGTGAATTAGGGATGAACGATATGCAAAAAAAAAAACCATTGAATAAGTCATGATTTCAGTGAGAATTGTTATTTTTAATTTCATTTTAACTGGAAAAAAATTAAAATTATGATTTTGTTGGGTCTTGTAGCAAATATGATTACATATGACTCTTATGTCAGAGTCTCTCTGTAGCAACACAACACTTCATTTACGGTCCGTTGTTATGACACATTTGACCAGCTCCTCTGATTTGGATATTGCACTCAGCCATATTGTGATTTTGATATGTCAATGAATGGTTTAGTCCTCATCCATACTGACAGTTAACATATCAAATGCGCAGTATAGAAGAAAAATATCTAAAAATGACTTCTATGTTAATCTTCAAGATATTTACCATGAACTGACTGTGACACACTCAGTGTTAACCTTTCCTGGCTCAGTCTCTGGACTGAGGTTGAAGCACAGGGGATATGCATTACAAAGTTACAGTCACCGCTATACAACTAACTTCTGCTGGTAGTCTCTCTCTCTCTCTCTCTCTCTCTCTCTCTCTCTCTCTCTCTCTCTCTCTCTCTCTCTCCACACACACAACCTACATACTGATCCATTCCTGAAAGGAGCTGCTCAACTCCTATAACAATATTCTGTCTCAAACTTCTCAAACTTCCTGCAGATCTCACACAGAGATGTTAATTTAATATAATAATTTGTTTGTTTGCTTGGTACTGCTGCCTCTTAAGGCTCAGGAAGAAAGTTTAGTTTCCACACACATATGCACATGTGTATGATACATGTAATATCATAACTGATTGTAGCAGGAGTAGACCCTGCTATGTAGGGTGTGATTAGTACAGACCTGCCCTGAAGGACTAGGAGAACACAAGATCTAGGTCTGTAAGCCCAGTGCAGTTAGCTCCAGTTTCTACATGAGTATGTTGTCATACAGGTATGGTAGGGTGGGCTTCCATACTCCTGTACCAGGAGGCCACCTGAAGTGTGGTGTGCTCCTAAAACAAAACCAAGTCTAGCACAAACCCTCCCTTCACTGTACCCAGCTAGATAAATGGTGTGCCACTACTCCAGGGCAGTTTAAACGCCAATGAATAATTAATAAAATGCAGGGTGGCAAAACAAAGTACTCTTGGAAAGGATTTCACAGTACTAAGAGATAAAAACCAGTCTTCATGGCAAGATGTGTATAAGAGACAGAAGCATCAGTCTGTGGCTCTATTGGTCCAAAGAGCAGTCGAAAAATAAAGTTCAGTGGATTCTAAATCAAACACAGCTTTCAGTTTCCTCTAATCGACTATTTACATTTTTCTACCGAATTGGAGAGGAGCTTTGCTCACCTAGCTACCTTGATGTTCCTTTTTCTTTTCCTTTTTTTGTGTCCCGCCTCCCCACCACAGGCAGGCTGCTGATTGGATGCCTCACCTGTCACAAATGAGACGAGAAGACCAGAACTAACTCTCGAGGAAAGGAACTACCATGAACCAGAGCCATTGAGAGAGTAATCCAAGGCTCTGTCAAGAGCTACACTTTGACTATAGCAAGTCACCTGTCAAGGATCCCATGATTATCCTCAATGCGCATGCGCAAACATCCAACAACGCTCTTCCCCTTCGTGTCACGAGCCTTGGTAAATGGGACAGTTACAGTCACGAAAATGACAGAATCTACCGTTGCAACGGCTGCTAGTTAAGCTAGTTTCCATAGACAACAGCCTCCTGCCCATGGATGTATTATAATATTATATCATATCATAATGTGTTATAATACGTCCGTGCTCCCGCCGCCACAAGGGGGCAGTAGGGGAATCATTTATTTTCACTATGATTCCATTAATAAGTAACACGACAGAATATATGGCGATTGTGGTTATCGGTTTAAACCCTTTCTGTAATGAATCTGATCAGATGGGGGTCGGTGGTCTGATTAGTGTCAGTTTAGGGTCTTTGAGGTGAAAAGGTTTGAGGACCACTGCTCTCCGTTCTGAGGTGTGATGAAAGATATCACTTCCACTTTGGCATCTGTCTAATTGATCTCTACTTTTAGCTTTAACTGGTCAAGCACTGGTACACCTCCCATCCAACCATCTACCTCCCACTGACTCTTAGGGCAGTTCATAAACGTGACAAATCATTCATTCAAAACTCTCTGTGCTCTGGGTTGAAACCAGTGCTGTCAGTCTGACACGACAATGGACGAGAGGACATACATCGACTGGTTTCAATAGCAAACATTTATTCCAATCATTTAGACAATGCACAATTTGTCATCTACCCTGATCAACGTGCTCTGAATACTCAGTGTGATTGCTAGATTCAACTGTCTTTAAGCAATCAATACTTTGCTATGTTTGACTGTTACACGAAAAAAGAAACTTTTGAGCCTTTTTTTTCTTTTTGAACTCGACTGATGAGAAAATCCATTTTATAGTCTTTTTTTTCTTGCTGCATAGAATTCATACAGCTGATCACAGTATCAGAAAACATTTATTATTCATCCAGGGACAACACAAGAGGCTACACATGCAGAGAGCATCCATTCACAGTTTTACCCATTGGATCTACATTTCTACCCATGTGTCACATTACACTCTTTGATTTCACAGGCCTTTGGAACAGACTCTAAATCAGACAAATCATTTAAAACAATTCCATAGAAATATTCATGTCATATCTTTTTTTCTTTATATCCAATATATATATTAGATATGTTACTCTGGGTAAAGCGTGGGGGAGTTCTCTTATTTTATATGTCATCCTAAAGGGAGCATGGACAATGTTAAGGCTTTAATCTAAAGAATGTAACTTGTGTCTTGAACCCTCACATCATGTAGGTTCAACTTTGTAATGACGGCCATGATTAGGTGATGTCATACAGGCTGGTTTCACATCGATCATACAATGGGAGCCATCTTTGATATGTCAGCTGTGAAGATGCTGGTATGAAACGGTATTCTCAGATAAATGAGTAGCTGCTGTGTGTTTCAGGGGCAGCTGTGTTGCATTGGAGGAAATCTTCAGTGCTGCGTTTAGTCCTGTATTGGAATTGAAAAGGAGCTCCTTTAATTTTATACAGACTGATTTCTGGAGTTTGTCTGTAGATCAGCAGCTTTTGTTAACATTAGCTAAAAACCTGTCATAGTAGGCCACACTGATTTATGTTAATCTGCAGGTTAGGACGCAGTAAAAGAAAAATAAACATAAATCTGATGGTATTTGTCTTCAAATCCCACGTGCAAAGCCAAATAATGAATGTATCCTGTGTGTGTCTGACTCAATCCCATATATACTGCCCTGCTGCCAAAATACTCAATAGAGCATCATGTGTATTATTCCACTGCAAAATATAGTCCCTAACAAATGAAATATCATCTTCTGTATGAGTGACTTTTACTAA
>NW_019525339.1:0-626 GCF_002814215.2 Seriola lalandi dorsalis
TTATTTCTCATCTCTTCCTCTCTGACAGTCCTGGCCATGACACGCTGGGCAGCATGTGATCAGTCACAGCTACCCATAGTGCACTGGGACATGCCTCCAATCAATAACAGGATTCTGCCGGCAGGAAGACGAACATGACATACAACCGCTGCCCTGACACACACACACACACACTAATAATACACACATGCACACACACTAATAACACACACACACACACACACACACTAATAACACACACACACACACACACACACTAATAACACACACATGCTGGGCTGACATCCAGCACACCGCTCTGACAGGGCGGAGATGAGCTGAGGATGAATGGATGGTTGAATGGATGGATGAATGGATGGATGATGGATGGATGGATGATGGATGGATGGATGGATGGATGGATGGATGGATGGATGGATGGATGATGGATGGATGGATGAGTAGATGCATGGATGATGGATGAATGGATGAGTAGATGAATGGATGATGGATGGATGGATGGATGGATGGATGGATGGATGGATGGATGATGGATGGATGGATGAGTAGATGCATGGATGATGGATGAATGGATGAGTAGATGAATGGATGATGGATGGATGGATGGATGGATGGATGGATGGATG
>NW_019525340.1:0-5338 GCF_002814215.2 Seriola lalandi dorsalis
CTATCTATCTGCCTAGATTCCCCCACATGCTGATGCTGTGATAATAATAATAATAATAATAATAATAATAATAATATATTTTATCTTTTAAGTTACAAAGTTCATTAACGTGAAACAAGTAACAAATAAAGTAATGGAGGTAAAGAATAAAGAGAATTAAATTAACTGAGTAAATAAGAAATTAGAGTAAAACCAGCTTGTTTTCCAACAATTTGGTCATATAACAGAAACTAGACATGATGTGTCGACCTCTGTATTGGAATTTCACTTTATATCATTTTTATTTTCTTTCAAATATACCTGATACTTTCTGGTGAATAGTGTCTTATCTTCACCACAAAGACGAACCTTCTTTATTCTGATTTTTGATGGATGTTTAATTCTAAAAACCATGTGATTATTTTCTGCTTTCAGATCTTCATCTTCAGGTGAGTGATGTGCCCCAGGTGTGAGAGTCTCCTGAGTGTGTCAGCTGATTCCTGCTCGCTGTGTTATCACTGGTCAAGTTGAGTGTTGACAGAAGAACAACTCAGACCACCTGGACGGTCTGGTCCCCACAGAGACCTGATCTCAGCATCAGTGTAGGATTACATGAAGAGACAGAGAGACTGACAGATTAAAGTAGATCAAGATTTTAAAAATGGAAAACATGATGATCCTATAAAACACTGTATTTTCACCCTCAGTGTATTCAGTTTACCTCCTACCAAATATATGTACATATATTGAATATCCACATATGAAATATACTTCTTTACTTTATATGTATATAGATGTAAAAAATGATATTGAAACCTATCAGAAATTGGAATAATTTTCTATATTGACATTGTTTTGTTTGATCTGTTGATGTTGACTGACAAAAAATAAAATCTGTTATGTCAGAGAGAGACGTTTGGTTCAGTGGAGGGAATGAGCTAGCAGATGCTAGCTCAAAGTGTTAGCTTCATGTTAGCACTGTAATGTCTTCATGTTACCTCTCTAATGTGTTCATGTTAGCACTGTAAAGTTGCATGTTAGCGCTGTAAAGTTTCATGTTACCGCTGTAATGTTTCATGATAGCACTATAATGTTTTCATGTTAGCAATGTAATGATTCATGTTAGCACTGTAATGTTTTCATGTTAGCACTCTAATGTTTTCATATTAGCACTGTAATGATTCATGTTAGCACTGTAATGTTTTCATGTTAGCACTGTAATGTTTTCATATTAGCACTGTAATGTCTTCATGTTACCGCTGTAATGTTTTCATATCAGCGCTGTAATGTTTTCATGTGGGCAATGTAATGTTTTCATATTAGCAATGTAATGTTTTCATCTTGCAACTTGTACTGCTCTTCTCTCTTCTCCTCTGTGCATCAAACATCAATAAATGCCTGTCTAATAATCTAAGTGTCCTCAACCTCCTTCCAGCAGCTCACAAGATTTTCATCTCATTTAGTAGAATACTATGACACATAAATATGCCATAGTATACTAAGTCATAAAAACATGCCATAGTATAGATACTCAAGTTGTATCGTTGTTTACACAGTCATAAAGTATGCTATAGAATACTGTGTCATAAAAAATGTGTCATACTAAGTTTAATCTACTATACTACAGTGAGTCATTGAAAATGTCATGGTATTTTTATTGACTGAATATAAAACAAAATTTTTTCATGACTTAATATACTTGACTCTCTTTTGACCTTACACGTAATGACATTTTTATGACTTATTATACTAAGACAATTTTTTTTAATGTAATGTGATATGACATTTGTTCTAATATAATAAGATTATAATTTAGGTAACTTAATATATGATTACATTTTTATGACTTATTATACTAGGACTTTTTCTGACTTTTTATTCCTTATTATACTGTGACGCTTTATGCTTTCCTATACATGATATTTTTATTACTTCTCATGCCTTACTATACTATGACTTTTTTTTACCTTAATATAGTATGAGTTTTTATGCCTTACAATAACATTACTTTTTATAAATGACTTTTAATGACTTTTTATACCTTAATATACTATGATGTTTTATGCCATACTATATATACATTTTTCTTACTTTTTATACCTTAGTATACTAGTACTTTTTATGTCGCACTATAGTATGACCTTTTATGCTTTATTATACTATGACTATTTATGCACTACTATGGTATCAGTTTTTATAACTCACTATAGTATTATTTAGTATTACTGTCTTATTATGTATCATTATACTATGGCTTGCTAAGCTTCACTATACTATGACTTTTTTGCCTTTTTATGCCTTACTACACTATGACATATTATGACTTACTATATTATGACTTTTTTATGACATTTAATGACTTAATATACAATTACTTTTTGGTCCTTTTTATTCCTTATTATATTATGATAAAAAGAGGTTTTATACATTGCCATACTATTATTTTTTTTAGAGGTTTTATACCTTAGTATAATATGAAATTTATAAGACATTTTACACCTTACTATGCTATGAGTTTTTTTTTATTTGTAATGCCTTATTGTAGTATAATGTTTTATACTTTGCTATACTATTACACTTTTATGACATTTCATACCAATATACTATAAATTTTCAATTATTATTTTTTCGGTACTATATTATCGCTGTTTATGCCTTATTATACTATGGCTTTTCATGCATTACAATACTATTAAGTTTATATGACTTTTTATGACGTACTATACTATGACTTTTGCGCCTCACTATAGTATGACTTTTGAAGGTTTACTATTCTATGACTTTTTATGAATTTTTGTGCATTACTATTGTATGTCTTTTTTTGCCATACTTCACTATGACTTTTTATGCCTTACAATGCTATGACTTTTAATACCTTACTATTCTATAACTTTTTATGTCTTACTGTACTATAACTTTTTATTCCTCACTAAACTATGATGTTTTATGCCTAACTATTCTATGACTTTTTTACATTATTATACTATGACTTTTTATGCCTTGTTATACTATGACTTTTTATGTCTTATTATACTATGAATTTTTTATTAGTTACTATACTATGATGTTTTATGCCTTACTATTCTATGAAATTTTTTTTCCCTTACTATACTATGACTTTTTATGCTTTACTATAGTATGACTTTTAATGACCTTTTATACCTTAATATACTATGACGTTTTATGCCTTACTATACATGAGATTTTTATGCTTTTTTATGCCTTATTATACTGTGACTTTTTCTTAGTTACTATACTATGATGTTTTATGCCTTACTATTCTATGACTTTTTATGCCTTACTACAGTATGAATTTTAATGACTTTTTATACCTGAATATACTATAAGATTTTATGTCTTACTATACATGAGGTTTTTTATTACTTTTTATGCCTTATTGTACTATGACTTTTTATTCGTTACTATAGTATGAATTTTAATGATTTTTTATGGCTTATTATACTATGACTTTTTATTCCTTATTATACTATGACTTTTTATGCTTTACTATACTATGAGTTTTTCATGCATTCTTATTTTATGACTTTTTTTCCCCTAACTATATTATGACTTTTTATGAATTACTATTCTGTGACTTTTTATGCCTTATTATACAATGATTATTGTGTCTAACTATTCTATGACTTTTTATGCCTTACTATTATATAACTTTTTATGACTTACAGTAGTATGACTTTTTATGTCTTACTATATAATGACTTTTAATGACTTTTTATGCCTTATTATACTGTGATTATTATGCCTTACTATTCTATGACTTTTAATTCCTCACTATACTATGACTTTTTGTGCCTTGATATACTATGACTTTTTATGTATTATTATAGTATACTTTTAATGACTTTTTATGTCTTAAAATGATATGACGTTTTATGCCTTACTATAAATGAGGTTTTTTATTACTTCTTATGCCTTACTATACTATGATGTTTTATGCCTTACTATTCTATGGATTCTTATGCCTTACAATAGTATGACTTTTTATGCCTTACCAAAGTATGAATTTGAATTACTTTTTATGCCTTATTATACTATGATTATTATGCCTTACTGTTTTATGACATTTAATTCCTTGCTATTCTGTGACTTTTTATGCCTTACAATAGTATGACTTTTTATGCCTTATTATACTGTGACTTTTATTCGTTACTATACTATGACTTTTTATGCCTTACTATAGTATGAATTTTAATGACTTTTTATGGCTTATTATACTATGACTTTTTATGCCTTACTTTTTATCCTTTACTGTACAATGACTTTTTATGCCTTACTATACTAGAACATTTTTATGCCTTACTATACTATGAACTTTTATGCCTTACTATACTATGACGTTTTTTAACATTTTTATGCCTTACTATACTATGACGTTTTTTTACATTTTTATGCCTTACTATACTATGAAATCTTTTTTTTACATTTTTATGCCTTACTATACTATGACGTTTTTTAACATTTTTATGCCTTACTATACTATGACGTTTTATGCCTTTCTACACTATAACTTTTTTTTGAAAATTTTATGCCTTACTATACTATGACGTTTTATGCCTTTCTATACTATAACTTTTTTTGACAATTTTATGCCTTACTATACTATGACGTTTTTAAACATTTTTATGCCTTACTATACTATGAAATTTTTTTTTTACATTTTTATGCCTTACTATACTATGACGTTGTATGCCTCTCTATACTATGACTTTTTTCTTTTTTACAATTTTATGCCTTACTATACTATGACGTTTCATTAACATTTTTATGCCTCACTATACTATGACGTTTTTTTTTTTTAACATTTTTATGCCTTACTATACTATGACGTTTTTAAACATTTTTATGCCTTACTATACTATGAAATCTTTTTTTTACATTTTTATGCCTTACTGTACTATGACGTTTTTTTTTAACATTTTTATGCCTTACTATACTATGAAGTTTTATGCCTTACTATACTATGACGTTTTATTAACATTTTTATGCCTCACTATACTATGTAGTTTTTTTTTTTTTTTTTAACATTTTTATGCCTTACTATACTATGACGTTTTTTTAACATTATTATGCCTTACTATACTATGACGTTTTATGCCTTTCTATACTATGATTTTTTTTTTCCAATTTTATGCCTTACTATACTATGAAATCTTTTTTTTACATTTTTATGCCTCACTATACTATGAAGTTTTTTTTTTTTTTTAACATTTTTATGCCTTACTATACTATGAAGTTTTATGCCTTACTATACTATGACGTTTTTTCACATTTTTATGCCTTACTATACTATGACGTTTTTAAACATTTTTATGCCTTACTATACTATGAAATCTTTTTT
>NW_019525340.1:6188-6912 GCF_002814215.2 Seriola lalandi dorsalis
ACTATACTATGAAATTTTTTTTTACATTTTTATGCCTTACTATACTATGACGTTTTATGCCTTTCTATACTATAACAGTTTTTTGATAATTTTATGCCTTACTATACTATGACATTTTTTTTACATTTTTGTGCCTTACTGTACTATGAAGTTTTTTTTTTAACATTTTTATGCCTTACTATATTATGAAGTTTTATGCCTTACTATACTATGACGTTTTATGCCTTTCTATACTATAACTGTTTTTTGATAATTTTATGCCTTACTATACTATGACATTTTTTTTACATTTTTGTGCCTTACTGTACTATGAAGTTTTTTTTTTAACATTTTTATGCCTTACTATATTATGAAGTTTTATGCCTTACTATACTATGACGTTTTATTAACATTATTATGCCTTACTATACTATGAAATATTTTTTTACATTTTTATGCCTTACTATACTATGAAGTTTTTTGTCTTACTATACTATGACGTTTTTTAACATTTTTATGCCTTATTATACTATGACGTTTTTTACATTTTTATGCCTTACTATACTATGAAATTTTTTTTACATTTTTATTCCTTACTATACTATGATGTTTTATGCCTTTCTACACTATAACTTTTTTTTGAAAATTTTATGCCTTACTATACTATGACGGTTTTTTTTTAACATTTTTATGCCTTACTATACTATGACGTTTTATGCCTTTCTATACTATGACTTTTTTTTGA
>NW_019525341.1:0-666 GCF_002814215.2 Seriola lalandi dorsalis
GAGCTGAAGATGAGGAGGCTGTTTGGGATGCCTGATGAGGAGAAGCTGGTGAATTATTACTCCTGTAGCTACTGGAAGGGAAGAGTCCCGCGGCAGGGCTGGCTTTACCTGTCCGTCAACCACCTGTGCTTCTACTCCTTCCTTCTGGGCAAGGAGGGTATGACCGGCCAACTACAGGCCAGAACTTACTTCTGTTTTCACTAGGGGGTACTTCTGTTTTTACTAGGGCGTACTTCTGTTTTCACCAAGGGGTACTTCTGTTTTTACTAGGGCGTACTTCTGTTTTTACTAGGGCGTACTTCTGTTTTCACCAAGGGGTACTTCTGTTTTCACCAGGGGGTACTTCTGTTTTTACTAGTGCGTACTTCTGTTTTTACTAGGGCGTACTTCTGTTTTTACTAGGGGGTACTTCTGTTTTCACCAGGGCGTACTTCTGTTTTTACTAGGGCGTACTTCTGTTTTTACTAGTGCGTACTTCTGTTTTTACTAGTGCGTACTTCTGTTTTTACTAGTGCGTACTTCTGTTTTTACTAGGGGGTACTTCTGTTTTCACCAGGGCGTACTTCTGTTTTTACTAGGGGGTACTTCTGTTTTTACTAGGGCGTACTTCTGTTTTTACTAGGGGGTACTTCTGTTTTTACTAGTGCGTACTTCTGTTTTTACTAG
>NW_019525342.1:0-12543 GCF_002814215.2 Seriola lalandi dorsalis
TTCTCCGTGTTCTCCTGTGTTCTCCATGTTCTCCTATGGTCTCTGTGTTCTCCTATGTTCTCCTGTGGTCTCCATGTTCTCCTGTGTTCTCTGTGTTCTCCTATGTTCTCCTGTGGTCTCCTATGTTCTCCATGTTCTCCTGTGTTCTCTGTGTTCTCCTGTGTTCTCCGTGTTCTCCTGTGTTCTCCATGTTCTCCTATGGTCTCTGTGTTCTCCTATGTTCTCCTGTGGTCTCCTATGTTCTCCATGTTCTCCTGTGTTCTCTGTGTTCTCCTATGTTCTCCTGTGGTCTCCTATGTTCTCCTGTGTTCTCCGTGTTCTCCTGTGTTCTCCATGTTCTCCTATGGTCTCTGTGTTCTCCTATGTTCTCCTGTGTTCTGCTGTGTTCTCTGTGTTCTCCTGTGTTCTCCTGTGTGCTCTGTGTTCTCCTGTGTGCTCTGTGTTCTACTGTGTTCTCAATGTTCTCTTGTGTGCTCCATGTTCTCCTGTGTTCTCCATGTTCTCCTGTGTTCTTTGTGTTCTCCTGCAGGTTCATGTGTCTCTGTCTTTCAGGGAGGATCAGTGTAAAGTCTGGAATCCATTTTTTGAACATGAAGGAATGAAACATCACTGGTTGCCATACCAACACCCTGACCGTAAATACACACACACACACACACACACACACACACACACACACACACACACACATATAGACACATACACGCACACAGACACACAGACAGACAGACACACACACATACACTCACTCATAGACACACACACACACACACACACACACACAGACATATAGACACACACACACACACACACGCACACACTGACCGTAACTCTACATTTCTCATTAAAACACTTCGGGCTGTTGAACTGAAGATTAGATGAAAATTTTCCTGTTTCTGCTCTGTGTGTGTGTGTGTGTGTGTGTGTGTGTGTGTCTATATGTCTGTGTGTGTGTCTATATGTGTGTGTGTGTGTGTGTGTGTGTGTGTGTGTGTTAGTGTGTGTGTGTGTGTGTGTGTGTGTGTGTGTGTGTGCGCACATGTTAAAGTCATCAGTCTTGACTGTTTTTGGAGGGAAACTTGTGGCCTCTCTTTTAACTCTTTCAAGTCTGAAAACATTTAAAATTCCACCTTAAATTTTCCACCTTAAGTAGCTCAGTCACTTACATGAGCCATGTTTCCGTGTGCTTGCAGCTGATGAGCGATGTCGTCTGTACTGTCAGTCGAAGGAAACAGCGGCAGTGGTTTCCATGAACAGAATGGTGCATGATGGGACACCATGTTCCTATGGCGACGACTACAGCGTGTGCGTCCGAGGAGAGTGTGAGGTCTTTATTGTGTTTCAGATTCTCGTGTTTTTCTTTTGTCTTTTACTGTTTCCACTGTAGCTGTGCAGCGTAGCCTGTAGATAAGCTAGGTCTGCTACACATTAGCATCACACTGTATCGGACACTGACAGTGTAACTGTGTTTATAAATCAAAACTCAAACGCAGGTTAGTAGAATCCGACCTTTTTGGATATTATATATTAACCATTGTGTGAAATGTTGTGTCTGAGTGAAGTCTTGAGTAATGGCAAAAAATTGTTTTCTGAGGTCACACTAACCTTGACCTTTGACCCCCAGTTTGTCCTTGAGTCTTAGTGAATGTTTTTACCAAATTTGAAGAAATTCCCTCAAGGTGTTACGGAGATATTGTGTTCACAAGAACATAACCATGTTTTGTGAGGTCACCATAACCTTGACCTTTGAACTCTAACCTTAGGCACCAAATTTTAATCAGTTTGTCCTTTAGTCACAGTGGATGTTTGTGCCAAATTTGAAGAAGTTCCATTACGGTGTTACTGAGATATCGTGTCCACAAGAATGAGACGGACGGACGGACAACCTGAAAACAAAATGGCCGCTCTGACCGTCGCCACGCAGAGGAATATGAAACAGGAAGTAAAATTTGAGGAGCTGAAGTGCAGTGACTACTCTCTATAGCTAACTTTAGCTATAGCTAATTCACCAACTTTTTCTCACCTGTGATTAAAAATACATTTTAATTCTCCAACATCTGGAGAAAAAATTAACACAGATAAACTAGTCGAGCTAAAAGCTAACTAGCCTAGCTTAGCTTCGAGTTCAGTGTCTGGTCTCCTCACCATCCCTTTCCCTGCAGTTCCTGCCGTCTGCCTCCAGGGGCAGCACTGTTCGCTGTAACGGAGCAGAATTAACTGTCACAGCCCTGTTACACTTCACTGTGCTGCCTCGTGTGTTTATCAGAGACATTAATGATTGATTATTAAATGATCAGCTTGATCAGACAAAAGCTTGGATTTACTGCCTGATATTTATATATGTCATATGATGTGATTCTGTAGCAGAGTTTAATACAGAGTGAAAATCATCACTCTGAAAAATGATCCTCTCTCCTTGTCTCCTATCTCCTCATGCAGCATGTAGGCTGTGATGGACAGATCGCTTCAGACCAGCAGGAGGATCGATGTGGAGTCTGTGGAGGAGATAACTCCAGCTGCAAGATCATCAAAGGAAACTTCACCCGCAGCACCAAGAAACAAGGTCTGAGCAAGAACTGGTCCAGGAGAACCTTTGAAGAACCTTAGGGTTCCTCAGTTTTATGTGCCAGTAGAAACATGTTCCTGTAGAAACATTAAGGTTCTTTTGTCTTGCTCCGTACGGACCTTAAAGAAAAGAGGGTTAGGGTTAGGATTGATTTGATAATTAATAAAGTTCATCCTGACCGTGGTGTGATGAACCTCAGACACTGATAATTTTTCTGTTTTGTTATCAGTTGATGATTGATTGGTGATTGATTTTGGTTCTCTGACCTAGGTTACCTGAAGATCCTAGAGATCCCTAAAGGAGCGCGACACCTGCTGATCCAGGAGTTCAAAGGGACTCCTCACATCCTGGGTAGGAGGAGGGAGGACGACATGATCTCCTGTCGCTTCTTGTTTCTACAAACCTAGTTTTCTTGTTTTCTGCTGCAGCGGTAAAGAACCAGGAGACAGGTCACCTCTTCCTCAACAATGAAGACGAGCTCCCAGAATCCCGTTTGGTGATCGAGAAGGGTGTCGCATGGGAGTACAACCATACGGAGGAGCAGGAATCCATCGTGACCACGGGACCGCTGAAGTATGGAGTCCTGGTCATGGTCAGTCCGTCAACATGGGTCACAGTCCAACCTGTTCGTCTGATCAGACACTAAACCACAACAACCACCACTGTGCTTCTGTGCATCAGGTCCGTTCCCATGGTGACTCCAAGGTGACGGTTTCCTATAAGTACATTATCCAGGACCGCCTCCAGTCCTCACTGGAGTCCAACCTGGTGCAGGAGGACGCCATTTTCTACGAGTGGGCGCTGAAGAAGTGGTCGCACTGCTCCAAACCCTGTGGTGGAGGTACACAACTCTGCTGCTGGGTGACAGCCTATGCTTTTGGTTACCAGGGTAACACGTGTTGTTAACAGTGATCTCTGGTCGCCAGGGAAACAGTACACGAGGTTTGGCTGCAGGAGAAAGGCTGATGGGAAAATGGTTCACAGGATGTTCTGCTCCAACATCAACAAACCAAGAGCCATCAGCCGCAGCTGCAACACGGAGGCCTGCAGCTCTCTACGGTAACGTACTACAGGTCACCACGGTAACGCACTACAGGTCACCACGGTAACGCACTACAGGTCACCACAGTAACGTACTATAGGTCACCATGGTAACACACTTCATCAATATGTGAAAACATGTTGATGTATTAACATGTAAACACCTTTAATAGTAAAGTAAAATGCTGGAACACATCTCATCCAATCAGAAAACAAGGTTTATTCTTCGCTCCTCCTTTACTCCCCCTCAGCTGGGTGACTGGAGACTGGGAGGACTGCAGCGCCTCCTGTGGTCAGACCGGGTGGCAGCGTCGCTGGGTGAGCTGCCAGCAGGAGTCTAGCCCGGGGAAACAGCAGCGCTCGGTGCACAGCAAGCTTTGTCAGGACGAGCGACCGGACGGGAAACGCACCTGCAATCGCTTCCCCTGCCCTGCCGTGTGGCGAGCTGGGCCCTGGACGCCGGTACAGGACTTAGAACAGGGGCAGAACATAAGAGAGGTTCCTTATTTTACCACCAGGGGTCCTCCTCATGGGATGGACCACCTCTACCTTCTCTAACTAACTTCTTCTTTCTGAACGGCCACATGAGTCGGAGAGTTAGGAGCTTATTTTAGGGTGTTTTGTAAATAAAACCCCAGATCAATAACTGATCAGTTAGAATCAGAATCTGATCAGTGTCTTTGTGTTTGTAGTGTTCAGTATCTTGTGGAAATGGGACTCAGGAGCGTCAGATTGCGTGTTCGAGTCCCGAGGGTTCAGCTGGAAACTGCAGCGAACCTCGACCAATCTCAACGCGCACCTGCCAGGCTCCGCCCTGTAGCGGTAGGCATTGGCCAATCACATTCTATACATTTGTCTACTGAGCAGTGGAGGGAGGGATGCTGGGAGCCCACGGTGCTAAGTGTGTGTTTGTCTCCCCCTGCAGGCGACCAGAAGAACGCCATCATCCAGTGGCTGTCCAGGTCCAACCCAGACTTCCCAGCTGCAAAGACCTCCTCCAGTAAAACAGACTCTTCGTCCTCCTGCTGCCTCCTCCTTCTCATTCTCCTCCTTCCTTTTCCTCTCTTCAGACTTGGCTGTCACTCAGGTCGTTGAACTCTGACATGGTTTTCAGATTGATAAAATTATTTTTTATCTCTACTTTAACTCTGTTTCACTTCTGCTGGAGTCTGACTCTGACAGCTGCTCCTGCTCTGTCCTAAGGGCAGCGTTGCCGTGGTGACCGGTCAGTGTTCTGTCGGATGGAGGTGTTGAGTCGGTACTGCGCCATCGCCGGATACCGGCAGATGTGCTGCAAATCCTGCAGCGAGGGAAACTTCAACAACTCTGAGAACTTCAGCAACTTCAGCAGCACGAGTCTGCCGACCGCCAGCAGCAGGTCAGGAACAGAAAGGAGTAAACACATAAACAACAAACCCAATGTGGGTCATTAAAAATATCCAAACTAATGAAATGGATGAAACAGATACATCTGAGTGATAAAAAAAAATCTTGTTTAAACACGGAGAATCTGAAGGTTTCCAGAAGAAGAGAGAAAATTTTCTGTTGAAAACTTTTCAACTGATCAAGATAAAAACTAAGTTTTATTGTCTCCAAATTGGTTTAAGATAAAGTCTTTGTCTTGTCTCCTAGCTCAGGGATTGTGACCATGGACACAATGACGTCAGAATCCCCATCCACCTGGTCTGACAGCAGCCACATCAACAGTGACATCATAACTGACCTCATCAGCACTTCACATCCCAGCTTCAGTGTAACCCCGCCCCCCACCAGCAGGAGCAGCACCGACTTCATCTATGTGGATTATGACGATTACGTTGAGTACTCATCCTACGAGGATCCGTCAGTTAACTCAGAGACCACAGATATCATTCCAAGTACTCCTACTACTACTACTACTACTACTACTACTACCACTCCTACCACTCCCACTACTACCATTACTACTACTACTCCTATTACTACTATTACTACAAGGCGTCCAAGAAAAACTGCTGCACCACATCTATTCAAGAAGAAAACTACCACTCCCACAATGCCCCCTGCTAACTATCCTGTGGTAACTATTGATGGTCCAACTCTATCGCCGTCATTCCCCCTCACAACATCAACTGATACAGATGACATCATCACGTCCACATCATCAGGAGGGCAGAGTCTTCAAACTGAAATTAATCTGACAGAAACCAAACCAATGCCGACATCTTTGTCCTCCTTCTTCCCGCTCTTGAAGAAGGAGAACAACTCGGTAGACGAGGTCCCGTACCGGATCGTGGGACTGGACGGGGACATCGCTAGAGGACAGCAGAACTACTTTGTGCCGCGGATGCCGCCGTTCCGCGAGCGGACACAAAACAAACGTATCCAAGAGCTTCTGAATGAGAAAAGACGACAGGACCTTCTGAAGAGGACGAACAGGAGCAGAGAGGGCCGGACTGACCGGAAACAACCTGGATTATCAAAACACTAAAGTCTTCCTGTTTAGTTCAGTTTATTGTTCACTTATGATGTCGCATGTGCAGCTTGCTCATTTTCTGCTAACGCTAACAGAAACAGACTGCAGAGACGAGGACACGTCAAACAGTTGACTCAATGCTTACCTTCATGTTTCCTACAGTTTACAGTTATTACCTCTAATTAAAGCTCCCTGTCCTAAAGTCAAAGTCTGTAGGCTGAAGGCTGAAAGCTGAAGTCTGAAAGCTGAAGGTCTGAGGTCTGAAGACTGAAAGCTGAAGGTCTGAGGTCTGAACTCAGAATGAGGAAACTTTTGCTTCAAACTCCTGGTCTGTTTGGGTTTCACTGGTTTTCACAGTCATGATGTTTGTACCAAATAATCCTGTTTCTAAATAAAGCAAAGTGTTATCCAGCTGCTGATGTCATCATGAACATCTGTTCACTGTTAAACACAGAGACTGTTACACCTCATCTGGTTTTGTTCAGTCACAGCCTCAAGTTCTTTCTGTTCTCTACAAAACCATCTGTTCAGATCACAGGTTTCCTGGTCATGTTCAGGTCTGTGGAGAATCCACTCATCGTGTTTCACGTGTGAACCTCGTCAGAACCTGGAGACTGTGAACACACCCCTCTTACTTGTGTTAAAGAACATTTTCATTTTGGTAGAACACCTGGGTTCTTCCTCCAGCACTGCCTCAGCTGTCCACATCAGGACATACAGTGAGATGGAATTTCCACAGGTGACGATCAGACCTCTAACGATCTCTGATTAAAAAATGAGCTGCTGAGTTTTTACCTGCGGTCTGTGTTTCTGTCGGGATCAGCTGCTGGTCCGACGTAGACTCAGATCAGAGTTCTGCTGTGTTGTGTGGGATCAGACATGTTTGTTTTCCTCCATCAGAAAACCACAAGGAGAGAGTCATACGCAGCTTCACCAGGTGAGACTGGTCTGTTAATCATGTCAGTAACATTCATTCAACTTCATGTTCTGTCTTTATTTATCCGTCATTTTTAATCCAGACAAATAACGAGCACAAAGTCTCAGCTCAGTCAGTTAGAACATCAATACAACTGGAACTAAAGTGAACTGAGCTGACAATTAACAACAACATTAATAATAACAATAATGATAATGATAAGTAATAAAAGAAAAAATAATTCATTTAAGCAATAAAATAGAAATGTAAGCCAAAAAAACACTTATAAAATGAATAAAATAAAACCAGTGATTATTTAGTTTAGTTTAGTTTGTTTTTGTTTATTAGCTGAGGATTGTCCATTCTGTTTTAAGACTTTGGTTTAAAGAAATGTATTTTCATAGAACCCTTTTCTCCATAACGATCCCATATAGAATATTATTATTATTGTAAAAATATTGTATTGTTTTAATATTCAGTTAATCAGGGCCTTACTGTCCTGATTAATTAACTGGTGTGTTTCTAAAATTCAGAAATGTTCAGATACAAGTAGAAATCCTGAAATCCTAAAAGCTAAAAGTACAGAAATATTATCTGAAAAATGTATTTAGAGTATTTAAAGTACAAAACAGCCAGATTCGGGTATTAAGCTTGATTTACATAATATATGTTAGACCATAGACATATTTATCATATAGATATATTTAGATTAGATATATTGTTGGACCATTATTATTGAGGGAATTCACAAAATATATTTTCATATTTTAATTTCTATAACAATGCGTATCATATTTCACAGCTAGTAAATTAATTAGAAAGTAGGGGGGGGGGGGTCCAGCTCGGTGCCTGTGAGGACAGACTCGGGGAGTAAACCCGTGTTTGACTCGTGCCTGGCAGGACAAACTCTGGGCTTTAATAACCCTCTACTTGTCCTTGAGTAGCAGTGAGCTAAGATGGCGGCCGCCGCAGTCCGGAATCTGGGCTCCACTTTGGCCAAAAACCTCCGAGAGATCCGCGTCCACCTCTGCCAGACCTCCGCGGCCAGCAAGGGGGCCAGGTGAGCTCCGAGCCGGCCTGCAGAGGCAGAGAGAGCCGCTGTGGTAACAGCCACTGAGACACTGTTAAAGAGCCGAGCGTCATAGACATACACTGCTAACAGCTAACAGCTAACTGCTAACAGCTAACTGCAGAATGACTTGAGAGCAGCTAACGGCTAGCTAGCTTAGCATCGGACTCAGTGAAGCTGTTTGAATATAAAACGACAGATTCTCCAGTTTTCATCTGCGTCAGAGCTGCAACCATCAGTCGATTAATCGATCGACAGGAAATGTATCAGTTATTTTCTAATAGATTAATTATTGATCAACAGAAACACTGAAGTGTGACATGTTACAAACTGAATCATTGTTTTCACTGTTTATCAAATGAAACGACGTTAATGAATTTTCACCACGTGACCTGCATGCTTCACTGACATAACCACTGATCTATTAATAATAATAATAATAATAATAATAATTATTATTATTATTATTATAATATTAGTCACAGATTAATCGATCAGCTGACACCTGATCCAGGATCTTGGGCCTCCTAATCAATCAGACCAGGTCCAGGTCTGGTTTTTGGACTGCTGATCTCTGTTATTACATTTTATTATAAACTGTTTCCTGTGGTTTAACAGATGAAACTAATAATCGATTGTTTGATCGTTAGTTGTGAACTAAAGCTGGCGTAAATAATGTTAAACGTGAGAGCGTAACGTCAGAATAACAGGAAGAGCCTGAACGCACCATTAACCCCTGCAGTGCTGGAACCACACTGTTAATGTACACCAGGAATTATGACCTTCCAGGTGAGGACAGGTAGGGGACAGGTGAGCACAGGTGTTTCTTATGGTGCATTTAGGTTCCACTGGACGTATTGGAATCGCAAAGTTCATGTCCACTTGCAGTCGTTTGTTTAAAATCATAAAACCTTATGTCATCATTCCCCTCTGACCTCTGATGACCTCAGAGGTCAGAGGTCACAGCTGACCTCAGTTCTGACTGTGTCTCTGTGTCTTCAGAGACTTTGTGGAGCAGCACTATGTCGCTCTGAAGAAGTCCAACCCAGACTTCCCGATCCTGATCAGAGAGTGTTCTGGAGTCCAGGCCCGAGTCTGGGCCAGATATGGTGAGTCTGATCGCACGGCATCATGGGAGTCAGCCTGATGAAGTTGATGAAGATGATGATGAAGATGTTTCTGTCTTGTCTTCAGATTTCGGTAAAGAGAGCAGCGTATCAGTGGACAACATGTCAGCTGATCAGGTGGCCAAAGCTCTGCAGACACTGGTTCAGTCCAAACCTTAACTCCACCCCCGTCGCCCCTGCTGGAAGTGGTTCAGTCCTAGATGGACTCACCTGTTTCCTTTAGTTTGTCTGTAAATGTGTTGATGTGAATAAACATGAATATTATTAATGTCACTGTTTCCTTCATTCATTAACTTTTTTTTTAAACATGAAAATTTATCAGACTGTTATGTTTTAATCAGGGTTCACAAGGTTTGACTGGTGCTCTCCTGAGTTTATTTGTATTTAAGGAGGTTTTCATAGGTTTAAGTGGTTTCTTGGGGTTTTAAGGGCAATCCACTGAGTTTTACTGTGGAGATTAAGGAATGTTATGGTTGTAATGAGCGATCACATGGTTTCATAATGTTTCTTACTGGGAATGCTGCTGGATCAAATTAGTTTATAAGCAGCTCTCAAGGATTTAAGGAGGTTTTATTGGGTTATTAGGAAGGTTTCACAGGTTTAAAGGGTTTCTTTCTGGGATTGAAGCAGCTTTCATGGTGTGTGGATGATTCTGAAGCAGCTGTAGGTTAAAACTAAACGAACTGACTATGTTTCTGTGTCTACCCTTATATTAAATCTAACCGAATAAGCCTTCTCTCTGATTTACTGCACAGACACTCACATGTTGGAGCCTTTAGCTGCTGCTGTCCACAGAGGACGGAGCTTCAGTTAGTCTGCGGGGCTTTATATATATTAATATATATAATAAAGTATATATCTATCTATCGATCGATCCTTAGTTTAATGTGACTGGGTCTAATCCTGAAGCAGCAGAACCACCGGCTGGTCCCTGAGGTCCTGGACGCAGTGCCCGTGTTGACCTGCAGGGGGCGGCGCTCACACTTCTGCACCGTGAGGTCTACGGTGCAGTGAACGCAGGCTCCTGCGGGCGGCGCTGTCTGTCAGTTCTTCCTGAAGAGGAAGTGACGTCAGAGCCGCTGCTCGCTGAAGCTAACAGACCGTCAGTTTGTTTGTTTGTGGTGGAACAGACTCGTTTTCACCGGGAAGGAGAGAAGCGACGCTCCGCTGAGATGCCTGAAAGTAAGTTAGTCCTGAAACATGTTAATTTAACTTTAGTTAAACAGGATTATTAATTAATTAATTATTAAAACAGAAGAGTCGGTGGTGTTAAAACCAAACCGTCACATCGCTCTACACAGCGACGAGTTCCAGTTAGCTTAGCTTAGCTTAGCTCTTCGGAAACACCACACCAGACTCCGTTCACTCTCTGCCGGTTTAAAGCTGCGTCACTCAGACTGATGTGACCTGATGGACAGAGATGAAACTCCGCAGGGAACTCGCTCTTTAATCCGGTTTAACTCCAGAGTCACAGTCAACAACTGTTTGTGTTTAGCACTCTGTTTATAACCGAGTCCTGCACAATGAGGAGCCCAGAGCAGCAGATGAGCTTCATGAAGGTTATTGAGCAGTTTATGACTAAAGCAGGAAACTTTCTCCATTCTATAAGGCATCGATCAATGTGGTTTATCAGATTATCACTAATCAAGGAGACCGATAACTGATATGCCAACACAGAACTACTGCTGTATAAGGACACTTACCGTGGCGTCCAGGTGTTTCTGTTATTTTGTCCAGCCCATTTCTATCCGTGAAAGTATGTAAATACCAGAAACAGCTGTATAATGTAACACAGCTCCACACACCAGTCCTCCACAATGATCATCATCTGAATCAAACTGAAGATTAAAACCTTCATGAAGGAGGACTGTATCAGACTACATCAGTTTAATGTTCCTAATAAACTGATCACTGAGTGTTTATTATCAGGTGTAAACACAGGCTGCAAAGAGCCTGCCTGGAATTAACTGGTTGATTTCGGTGCTGTTCTCAACTGTGACCTGATTCACCTGGTGACCTAAAGATACTCTTTAATAGTTTTATCATATATTATTATTATCATCACCAAATTAGATGTTTCACCCCTCTCCTTTTAAAATGGAACGCAGTGACATGTCATCACACATCACTCACTAACTTCCTGTTTCCTGTTTCCAGCTGAGAGTTACTCCAACCCCCTGGCTCCTGATGGCCACGAGGTCGACGACCATAGAGCTGCAGCTCAGTGAGTTCACCTGTCTGTCTGTGTGTGTGTTCACCTTACTGTTTGTGTGTCTGTCTGTCTTCAACTGTCTGTCCTCACCTGTCTGTCTGTGTGTGTGTTCACCTTACTGTTTGTGTGTCTGTCTGTCTTCAACTGTCTGTCCTCACCTGTCTGTCTGTCTGTGTGTTCACCTTACTGTTTGTGTGTCTGTCTGTCTTCAACTGTCTGTCCTCACCTGTCTGTCTGTCTGTGTGTTCACCTTACTGTTTGTGTGTCTGTCTGTCTTCAACTGTCTGTCCTCACCTGTCTGTCTGTCTGTGTGTTCACCTTACTGTTTGTGTGTCTGTCTGTCTTCAACTGTCTGTCCTCACCTGTCTGTCTGTCTGTGTGTTCACCTTACTGTTTGTGTGTCTGTCTGTCTTCAACTGTCTGTCCTCACCTGTCTGTCTGTCTGTGTGCTAACATACCTGGGTGTGTCTCTTCAGGTCTAAACTTACCAATGATGACTTCAGGAAGTTACTGATGACACCGCGGGCGGCGCCCTCCTCAGCCCCGCCCTCCAAGTCCAGACACCATGAGTGAGTGATGAAGGAGGGAAACACTGCTGACGCTTCATGTCTGATGTTACACTGATGATGATGATTTATTGGGTTATTTGTTATCTGTTTCCCAGAATGCCAAGAGACTACAATGAGGATGAGGATCCTGCTGCGAGGAGGAGGAAGAAGAAGAGGTGAGTGTGTCCGTAACCTGTATGTAAAGTGGACATTCAATCACTGCATGGTTAACAGCTAACATGCTAACACAGGCAGCACTTCAGAGTAACCTGCAGCGCCACCTGAGGAGCTGATTGACCAACGATTGTCTACCTGACCTTTACAGCATCCTCCACCTCAGCTCATCAGATCATATTATTGATAATTAATTACTGTATATTGCTTTGTTGCAGTTACTATGCTAAGCTACGGCAGCAGGAGATGGAGCGAGAGAGAGAGCTCGCCGAGAAGTACAGAGACCGAGCGAGAGAGAGACGAGACGGAGTCAACAAAGATTATGAAGAGACGGAGCTGATCAGCACCACGGCTAACTACAGAGCTGTAGGACCCACCGCTGAGGCGTGAGTACTGCTAATGCTAACACTGCTAACAGTACAGCTATCTACTCAG
>NW_019525342.1:12808-14853 GCF_002814215.2 Seriola lalandi dorsalis
TGCTAATGCTAACAGTCTAACAGTACTCCTGGATGTGCTGCTGTCGTGTCTCCAGAGATAAGTCGGCAGCAGAGAAGCGTCGTCAGCTGATCCAGGAGTCCAAGTTTCTGGGAGGAGACATGGAGCACACTCACTTGGTGAAAGGTCTGGACTTCGCTCTGCTGCAGAAGGTCAGTAAATAAACTTGTTTCTTGCTCTGTTTAACACTTACTCCTTCGCAGGGTTCCTGTTCGTGAATGCCCACTCTGCAGGATCATGCAGACCAGACTGCAGCGTGTTAACCTGTACCTGTGTTACAGGTGAGAGCTGAGATCACCAGTAAGGAGAAAGAAGAAGAAGACATGATGGAGAAAGTGCAGAAAGAGGCAAAGTAAGAACCCGACTGAACTCATATCAACTGAAGGAACCTTTGCCTCCCAGCAGGGAACTAACCTGTCTGACCTTTGACCTCTGCCTGTCAGGAAAGACGTGGAGCCGGAGGAGAAGATCGAGTTCAAGACTCGTCTTGGTGAGTCTGTTAGTTACTGACTAGTTACTGACTAGTTACTGACTAGTTACCAGTGATTCTCTTTCTGATACGTCCCTTTCCTCCCCCTCCCCTCCTCCCCGGTCAGGTAGGAACATCTACCGTGTGGTGTTCAGGTCCGGTCAGGTGGAGAGGAACGAGCTCTTCCTGCCGGGCAGGATGGCGTACGTGGTCGACCTGGATGATGAGTTCACTGACACCGACATCCCGACGACTCTGATCCGCAGCAAAGCCGACTGCCCCAGCATGGAGGTACACACACACACACACACACACACACCTGCTGTTAGTGAATGTACACACACACACACACACACACACACACACACACCTGCTGTTAGTGAACGCTCTCTGTCTTGTGTCTCAGGCTCAGACGACCTTGACCACCAACGACATCGTGATCTCTAAACTGACTCAGATCCTGTCGTACCTCAGACAGGGGACACGACACAAGAAGATCAAGAAGAAGGACAAAGGTGACACACACACACACACACACACACACACACACACACACACACACACACACACACACACACACACACAGTGTTGTTCTATTAAAAACCATCTGTGTTTGTGTTTCAGGGAAACTGGATGATAAGAGAGCTCCTGAGGCAGATCTGAGGTCAGTTCAACACAACTCAACAGTCTGTAAACAGCATGACAACAGCTTGATAACAGCCTGTAAACTCAGTGTCTCCATTGTCTGTCTCTGTCTCAGTATCTTTGACGACATCGGGGACTACATCCCGTCCACGACATCGTCCTCCAAACCTCCTAAAGACAAAGACAGACACCGAGACAGAGAGAGAGAGAGAGAGAGAGACAGAGACAAGGAGGACGACAGCAAGAGCAGGAGACACGCCTACTTCGAGAAACCACGAGGAGACGAACACCAGGTCAGAGACAGACGGGTGGAGACAGACAGAGGGGTGGAGACAGACAGATGGGTGGAGACAGACAGATGGGTGGAGACAGACAGACGGGAGGAGACAGACAGATGGGTGGAGACAGACAGATGGGTGGAGACAGACAGACGGGAGGAGACAGACAGATGGGTGGAGACAGACAGACGTGTGAAGACAGACAGACGGGTGAAGACAGACGGATGGGTGAAGACAGACAGAGGGGTGGAGACAGACGGAGGGGTAGAGACAGACGGGTGGACACAGACACACGGGTAAAGACAGACGGGTGGAGACAGACAGATGGGTGGACACAGACACACGGGTGGAGACAGAGGGGTGGATCTGCTGCTCACTAACTGTGTGTCTCTGTGTCTTCAGGTGATGGAGGTGGACACAGGTGAGTCTCTTCATGTGATGAAAGCTGATTGATCTCCTGCCAACAGACCCATTGATTGATTGATTGATTGATTGATTGAAATTTGTGTCCACTTCCTGTGAGTGTGTGTGAGACAGTCCCTCCTCCTGATCAATAAGCTGATCAGTACTCTGTGTGCAGGTCCTGGATCAGTCAGAGAGCAGATCAAGATGATCAATGAGAAGTTTGCAGGAGC
>NW_019525342.1:15680-16428 GCF_002814215.2 Seriola lalandi dorsalis
CTCTCTCTCTCTCTCTCTCTCTCTCTCTCTCTCTCTCTCTCTCTCTCTCTCTGCCTCCCCCGCCGGGGTCCAGATGTTAACAGCTGTGTGTGTCTCAGGGTAATAAGAAGGGTCCTCTGGGTCGCTGGGACTTCGACACTCAGGAGGAATACTCCGACTACATGAACAACAAGGAGGCGCTGCCCAAGTACGTGCTGTGTCCCTGAGCTGTGACTGACAGGTGCTCTCTTCCTGCCGCTCTGTGCTGATGAAGTTTGTCCCTGCAGGGCCGCCTTCCAGTACGGCATCAAGATGTCTGAGGGCAGGAAGACCCGCCGCTTCAAAGAGACCAATGAGAAGGCCGAACTAGACCGGCAGTGGAAGAAGATCAGCGCGGTGAGACAGAGACCGGACTAGACTGGACCGAACCAGACCAGAACAGACCAGAACAGACTGGAACAGACCAGACTAGACCAGACCAGACTAGACCAGACTAGACTGCACACTGATGACTGATGATGTCATTACACTGTCACTTTAAATGTGCTGATGATGACATCACTAACTGTTGTTTCTGTGTCAGATCATTGAGAAGAGGAAGAAGATGGAGGCTGACGGGTGAGTGCTACATCATCACCTGCTCAGCCAATCCCAAGAGAGCAGGAAGTGCTTCTATTTACATGTCCAGATACATAATCATGACACAGAGCAGTCAGTAAGCAGACAATAAACAGTAAACACAGTAAACAGACAATAAACAGTCAGTAAA
>NW_019525343.1:0-2316 GCF_002814215.2 Seriola lalandi dorsalis
TGATGATGATGATGACGAGGCTCTTACTCCCTCACAATCTTTTTTACGAAAGAAGGGAGGTTACTCCCTCGCAAGCATAAAAAAGTTCCTCCAAGACACCAAGGGAGCGAGGAATGTGAAAGTAGAGAAGGTCTTTCCAGACCTCCATCTCCTCCTGGACTCTCTGAAAGCTTTTCAGAGGAGTCCTGGTGTTCTTGGGGAACAGGCCTTCACGGATCAGGAGAATTTCAGAATCAAAAAACTTGTTTTGAAAGTTAAAAAACAGCTCAACACAGATGATTAGTTTCAATAAGTTTGTGAATCTATTTTTTTGTTATTTAGTTGTTGTGCCACATCTTTTATGTTTCATGGCAAGTATTAAAATAGGAAGCTTAAACCTGAATGGGGCCAGAGATGAGAGGAAAAGGGCGTCCTTGTTTAAGCTAATTTCCCTGAAAAAGCTAGATGTGGTTTTCCTCCAGGAGACACACAGCACTGAGGATAATGAAATAAACTGGAATAAAGAGTGGGAAGGCAGAACCTTCCTGAGCCACAAGTCCAGTACCAGCTGTGGAGTGGGAATACTCTTCTCCAAGAACTTCATGCCTCAGTCAGTTATATCTGAAGAGGTCATTAAAGGTCGTCTGTTAAAAATAACAGCAGATTATGAAAATATAAAAATGATATTTATTAATATTTATGCTCCTGTTTTAGGAACAGAAAGGTTAAGTGTTTTAGATGTATTAAATGATGTAATTGAAAATTGTAATAATGAAGGGTATTTATTTATTGGGGGGGATTTCAACTGCACTGTAAACAGTGAGTTGGATAGGAACCACCCCGAGCCTCATCCTGCCTCCCACAGCCGCCTGCTCCGCCTGATCCAGGCCCATGAGCTGATGGACGTGTGGAGGGGCTTTCATGGGAAGCAGAAGCAGTATACATGGTGCCATGTGAAAGATAACTTACTGTCCATGGCAAGACTAGATAGGTTTTATTGTTTTAGACATCATTTTAATGTTTTTAAAGGTTGCAACATTTCTCCGATTGGATTTTCTGATCACTCTCTTTTAACAGCCTCTGTTTTTATAAATAATGTAAAAGCCAACAGTGCCTACTGGCATCTCAACATATCTCTTTTAGAGGACAGAAAGTTTAAAGAAATATTTAAGTTCTTTTGGGAGGCCCACCAAAGAGCAAAGGCTGATTTTAAGTCCTTGCAACAGTGGTGGGATGTTGGGAAAATAAAGATAAAACAATTTTGCATGGATTATACAAAGAACATCACAAAAACCTTGACAAACTCAGTGAGAATACTTGAGACCGAAGTGGAGAAGCTCCAACAAGTAGCTGAAGCTACTGGAGACCCTCGGTGCTCTGAGTCTTTAGCAGGGAAAAAGTCAGCCCTGAACAAGCTGCTGAGCGTATCCGCTCAGGGGGCTCTGGTCAGATCTCGTTTTAGAAACGTAGCAATGATGGATGTCCCATCACACTTTTTCTTTGGCCTAGAAAGGAAAAATGGTCAGAAACGTTTTATTCACAGCCTGAGGTCTGAAACGGGTCAGGTTCTGACCAACCATGAGGACATCTGTAAACGTGCTGTTGGGTTTTATAAGGAGCTGTTTAAATGTGAGCATCAGGAGGAGCAGGAGGTGTCCAAGGGTTTTTATGAAGGTCTCCCTCAGGTGGAACCTCTAAGTAATAAAGACCTGGAGGCGGCTCTGTCCTCTGAGGAGCTCCATGCCGCTCTGCAGGGTATGCAGAGCGGGAAAGCTCCTGGCATAGACGGTCTGCCTGTGGACTTCTATAAGGCCCTGTGGTCGGTGGTGGGGGGGGATTTGCTCTCCGTGCTGAATGAGAGTCTGGCTGGAGGGCGTCTGCCTCTCAGCTGCAGGAGGGCGGTCCTCACCCTGCTGCCCAAGAAGGGAGATCCACAGAGGATCGAGAATTGGAGGCCGGTGTCGCTGCTGTGCAGCGACTATAAGCTCCTCTCTAAAGCTCTGTCCAACAGGCTGAGCAAGGTGATGGGACAGCTCATACATGCAGACCAGACCTATTGTGTCCCAGGGAGACTGATCAATGATAATATTACGCTGATCAGAGACTTTTTAGATATATGCAAATTGTTTGGAATTAGAGCTGGAATCATCTCCATTGATCAAGAAAAAGCTTTTGATCGAGTGGAACATGAGTATTTATGGCTCACTTTGAGCGCTTTTGGTTTTAGCCCTGGCTTTATTAATAAAGTCAGGGTTTTATACGGTGATGTTCAAAGTATTTTAAAAATCAATGGAGGCTTGAGCGCCCCCTTCCAGGTCCAGAGAGGGGTCAGACAGG
>NW_019525343.1:5752-7026 GCF_002814215.2 Seriola lalandi dorsalis
AGAGTTAGCATGTAGCGGCTAACTGTAGGAACACAGAGGAAACCAGTGACCTCCTCAGAGACAGTCAGACAGGTCTCCACTCCACCAGGAAGTAACACAACTCACTGGACTTTAAACACAACAGTGGAAGAGACTGAAGGACTGGGTAAAGACCGGGCTAACATCAGCTAGCACACCACAGCTACGCGTCACAACTGTTTACGTTTGTTAATGTACTTACTGAGCTTGTTGTTGTGATGTCTGCTCACGTTGTCCCTCCCCCACACACCATGTGGTCTCAGCGGCCATCTTTGAGTCCACCGTCTTGTGTCTCTTCCTTTGTTTACCGCAATCTTGTTTGTAGTCTTAAAGGCCGTGTGGTCACAGCACACACACACACACACACACACACACACACACACACACACGTATATATTTATTAGACATTGTATGTTCTATTTTTACTATCCTTGTAAATAAATGTCTGAGTATCTGCTGCTGTGTTTAATGTTTAATGCTGACTTGTTGACTTACTGTTGACCAGGTAACTAGGTTATAGTTATTAAGTTCATTATTAAACAGAGTTCCAGATTAATAGTAATAATGTGAGATCCTCTTATTGCTTCAGGGTGGTGCCTCTGAGGAACCTTAAATCAGTTTAAAGTTTCTAATTAATATTAATATTTTCTTAATTTATAATAGACAATAATTGATTAACTACAGATGAAGGACGTTTCTGTTCAAGGACCTTCAGGTGATTTTACAGGACAGAAGGGACGGGACCGTCTTCAATCAGGTCACAAATCTTTCATCAAGTCAATCTCCACTCTACATGTTTTAAATGGAGAGCACAGGTGGAGGAGTGAAACACCAGGTGAAGGACACCTCTTATCCTCCACCTGCAGAACTCACCTTGAACAAGCATTCACACCTGGCCTCAGGTGACTAACTCCAGGTACAACAGCCAGCAGCGCTAACGAAGCGGGTGACATCATCATAACGACCTGGTCTCCTCACCTGTCAGTCACAACTGAAGAAGACTCTTGGATGAGGAGTGAGACGTCTTGTCTTTGACAGGGACATCACTCACTTTGTGTTGTTTTCTGAAGGGACTCTTGATTGATCACTGATTAGTTAACTGATTAACTGGTTGATTAACTGATTGATTAACTGTTATGTGACCAGAATAAATACAGTCTGGTGACTTTATGGCAGTTCTAGTTGTGGTCATTCTAAAGCTGCTCTGCTGTGAAAGTGTTTATTTAGTTTCATATGAACAAACTGAAACACAGTGT
>NW_019525343.1:7195-9750 GCF_002814215.2 Seriola lalandi dorsalis
GGGGGTTTAATAGGTTCATCTCACTTCCTGCTTCACTCACT
The DNA here is from genome assembly GCF_002814215.2 of Seriola lalandi dorsalis. NCBI lineage: Eukaryota > Metazoa > Chordata > Actinopteri > Carangiformes > Carangidae > Seriola > Seriola lalandi. Next base: position 7,237 of record NW_019525343.1, read on the forward strand.
CTCAGTCTGTCGCCATCACTAACGTTTCTCTGTCGGTCATTTATTTTTCTCTGAATCGGGTTTTAACCATCGTGAAGACGGCTGCGCTCCGACAGGTAAGACCACACACCTGAGATCTCTACCTGGGTCCACACCTGGACTAGAGCCAGGATCAGGGTTTAACTCATCAGCACTTTTACTCACCATGGCAACAAGAAGTTTAGTTTATTCATTTAGACCAAAACTCATGAATGAAAATAAACTAAATGTTCTGATCAAAACAAAAGACTGAAATCTATTTAAATAAATTAATTCCATCAATGAAGAAAGAAACAGTCGAATCATGAAGGTTGTCTGAACACACACACACACACACACACACACACACACACACACACACACACACACACAGACCACTGAAAGTGTGTGTTTCCTCTTCATAGTGAGTGACAGCTGAGGGGGTGGAGCCAGCAGAGCTGACCTCAGACGGCGGCCATGACGTTTCTGGTCCAGTTACTGATGATGATGATGATGATGATGATGATGATGATGATGATGATGATGAAGAGCGAGGGTCAGTGTGTATGGACCTGTGCCTAATATTATGAGCAGTATTGATCAGTGATAATCACTAAGTGTTAATAACTGTAGATGATAAACCTGATACAGACAGGTGATTGGCAGGTGAAGACCTTCCTGGTGTCCTGTGTTGTACATTAATGTCTCTGTGTGACCTTTGACCCCAGCTGCCGTAGCAGAGTTCATCACAGTGTCTGCACAGAGTGGTCAGCCCGTTCTGCTGTCCTCACCCCGGGTGATAGGGGGGGTGGAGCAGGGGTGGGACGTCAGGTGGACCTGCCCCCCCCACCTGGTGTTGTCTCTGAAGAAGAACATGACGACGTGTCACCGGGGACGCTGCGAGCTGCTGAGAGACGGCTCGCTGACATTCAGCCGAGTCCAGGCCAGCGACTCAGGAAACTACAGCCTGCAGGTGTTTAACCAGAGCGGGAAGCTACAGGTGAAGACGGCCTTCCTGCTGAGGGTGGAGGGTGAGTCCAACTATCTGACCCCCCCCATCTGATGATATCTACCCCCCTAAGTGACAACATCAAACCCCAATAACATCATCAATCACAAAGTCAATGTTATATTAAACTTTATCCTCAGGCGTCTGTAGAAGATCTAAGTGACAGATTAAAGAAATCAAAAGGTTATTTTGACCTTTGACCTTTAGCTCTTATGTAAATGAAATGGAGTCTCAGCAGCAGATACATCAATCATATGAAGTCACATCAGCTGACTGTCTGTCTCTGTCTGCAGAGAGTCCACAGACAGACACCTGGCTGATCTGCTGCCTCCTCCTGCTCCTGCTGCTCCTGCTCTTCATTCTCCTCTTCATCCTGAGGAAGAGGAGGATCCAGAGGAGAAGGATCACAGGTACAGCAGCCAATCAGAGACGGTCTGAGCTCTGACACACACACACCTGGTTCCTTTACTGTCACAGCAGAATCATATTAATAGTAATCTGTCGTCCTGCTCCAGGTCCAATGGAGGAAAACTTTTATGTGTCGATGCACGGTCACCATGGCAACAAGAGGAAGGACGAGGAGGAGAAGGGGGAGAGAGAGGAAGAGTCTGCTTATGGTACGTGTACACACACACACACACACACACACACACACACACACATTAATACAGATGCTAACAAATGCTAACATGTTCTGTTCTCAGTTCCCCATCATCGTACTGTTTCCATGGAAACACCAATCACCCAGCAGATGTCTGAGGAGGCACAGGACATCTACGTGTGATGACCAATCAGAGCTCACCTGGACACCACGCCTCACACCTGGACTCTCCACATGGTGGTTCTCACAGATGTGAGAACGTCAGATAAACTTCTCTCCACTGACGAGTTCAGGAAACGAGACGTGTGCTTGTTTTTCTGTAGAGACACGAAGCTCAAACTGCGTCATGTTGAATATCTGCTGTTCGATGTGTTCTGATTTATTACTGGTAAAATAAAGGAAAATAAAAATAACCATGATGTCTGACAGGGATGACCACGCACACACACACACACACACACACACACACGACAGGTGGTAACAAGGAGACAGTGACTCTGCTGCAGGACATCAGTCAGGTGCAGCAGCTCAGAGGTCCGGGGACTTCAACATAGTAGTAATATAATAGTAGAGAGTACTTTTGATACTACAGGTACTTTTGCTGATCGTAGTTTTACTGAAGTCAGTTGTAAAATGCAGTAATTAAAGTCAGAGTATTTTTACACAGTGGTATTGATTACTTCAATGTAAACTGGTCCACACTGACTGTAGTGTTTATCCTCCTAAGACCCGACCTCTTGCACGGCGTGCATTTTTAATTTCTCTTTGCTATATAGGCTGATTGGGACCTGAGAAAAATGATGTCCACATATGAGGACATTAGTTTTAAATTTGGATTACTGAGTGGCAGTATAATATCCTCATATGTGGTCACCAGGCCCTTGTTGAGAAAAAGTTAGTATTGTGG
>NW_019525344.1:0-2018 GCF_002814215.2 Seriola lalandi dorsalis
TTTTTGACAATTTATGCCATACTATACTATGACATTTTTTGACAGTTTTATACCATACTATACTATGACGTTTTTTGGCATTTTTATGCCTTGACATTTTATGCCATACTATACTATGTCGTTTTTAGGCATTTTTATAACATACTATACTATGACGTTTTTTTGCATTTTTATGCCTTATTATACTATGCCGTTTCATTCCTTACCATACTATGACGTTTTTAAAACCATTTATGCCTTAATATACTATGATGTATTTTTGACATTTTATGCCATACTATACTATGTCGTTTTTAGGCATTTTTATAACATACTATACTATGACGTTTTTTTGCATTTTTATGCCTTATTATACTATGCCGTTTCATTCCTTACCATACTATGACGTTTTTAAAACCATTTATGCCTTAATATACTATGATGTATTTTTGACATTTTATGCCATACTATACTATGACATTTTTTGACATTTTATGCCATACTATACTATGACGTTTTTTGGCATTTTTATGCCTTATTATACTATGGCGTTTCATTCCTTACCATAATATGACGTTTTTATAACCATTTATGCCTTAATATACTATGATGTATTTTTGACATTTTATGCCATACTATACTATGTCGTTTTTAGGCATTTTTTATAACATACTATACTATGACGTTTTTTGCCATTGTTATACTCTACTATAATATGGTTGTTTTTTTTTGGCATTTTTATGCCTTATTATACTGTGACGTTTTGTGCCTGACTATACTATGACGTTTTTTGGCATTTTCATGACTTATTATACTATGCCGTTTCATTCCTTACCATACTATGACGTTTTTAGAACCATTTATGCCTTAATATACTATGATGTATTTTTGACATTTTATGCCATACTATACTATGACATTTTTTGACAGTTTTATGCCATACTTGACTATGACGTTTTTTGGCATTTTCATGACTTATTATACTATGCCGTTTCATTCCTTACCATACTATGACGTTTTTAGAACCATTTATGCCTTAATATACTAAGATGTATTTTTGACATTTTATGCCATACTATACTATGTCGTTTTTAGGCATTTTTTTTAACATACTATACTATGACGTTCTTTGGCATTTTAATGCCTTATTATACTATGTCGTTTCATTCCTTACCATACTATGACGTTTTTAGAACCATTTATGCCTTAATATACTATGATGTATTTTTGACATTTTATGCCATACTATACTATGACATTTTTTGGCATTTTTATGCTCTACTATAATATGTATTTTTTTGGCATTTTTATGCCTTACTATACTGTGACGTTTTGTGCCTGACTATACTATGATGTTTTTTGCCATATTTATGCCTTACTATACTGTGACGTTTTATGCCATACTATACTATGACGTTTTTTGCCATTTTAATGCTCTACTATAATATGTATTTTTTTGGCACTTTTATGCCTTACTATACTGTGACGTTTTGTGTCTGACTATACTATGACCTTTTTTGCCATTTTTATGCCTTATTATACTATGACGTTTTTTGAAATTTTATACTATACTATACTATGACGTTTTTCCATCCATACCTTCAGCTGTAACACAGCCAAAATAATCAGCAAATCAAAAAAGAAAAGTAAAGAAAATGTCCTAAAAAGGACAGAGGGACCCCTGAGGGTTAATAAATCCCATGAACCGCTATTTAAATTACCACTATTATGTTTTTTCTGTGCTAAATTTAACATTACTGGGGAGGAGAGCAACGCGACTAGAAGTGACAGCGAGAGAGGGCTAGTAGCTTCTCCTCTTCTCTGTTTCAGCGGAGACCGTCACAACTTCATTCACTCTTTTAACAAAACAAAAAAAAAAGTAACGAAGGAAGCAGTAAATGGACTTACATATTTAAGACCTAACTAAATGTAATTTAAGACCTAACATGCGGCTAATGTAAAGCTAGCAGAGCTTGGAGAGTTGGTTATCTGGTTGCTAGGCGCACGCAGGCACGCACACAGGTCAGGCATGATGTATT
>NW_019525344.1:2038-2379 GCF_002814215.2 Seriola lalandi dorsalis
CTATACTATGACGTTTTTTGCCATTTTTATGCTCTACTATAATATGTATTTTTTTTGGCATTTTTATGCCTTACTATACTGTGACGTTTTGTGTCTGACTATACTATGACGTTTTTTGCCATTTTTATGCTCTACAAGAATATGACTCTACTAGAATATTACTTTTTTGCCATTTTTATGCCTTATTATACTATGACGTTTTTTGAAATTTTATACTATACTATGACGTTTTTCCATCCATACCTTCAGCTGTAACACAGCCAAAATAATCAGCAAATCAAAAAAGAAAAGTAAAGAAAATGTCCTAAAAAGGACAGAGGGACCCCTGAGGGTTAATAAAT
>NW_019525344.1:2812-52523 GCF_002814215.2 Seriola lalandi dorsalis
ATGCGGCTAATGTAAAGCTAGCAGAGCTTGGAGAGTTGGTTATCTGGTTGCTAGGCGCACGCAGGCACGCACACAGGTCAGGAGCTGCCGTTGCCATGGCAATGTGAAAATCTGCCCAGAATTTGGCTTCTACATGACTTCAAACAGCTGCAAATTATGAGAAAACCGTTACTTTTTTTCATAAACCGAAAAGACCATGCCAGACACTGAAGCCAGAAGTTTCTACAGTCTCTCGTCTCGTCGTCTCCCGCTTATCCGGATCCGGGTCGCGGGGGCAGCAGCCTCAGCAGAGAGGTCCAGACGGCCCTCTCCCCAGCCACTTCCACCAGTTCCTCCGGGAGGATCCCGAGGCGTTCCAATGCCAGCCGAGAGATATAATCCCTCCAGCGTGTCCTTGGTCGACCCCGGGGTCTCCTCCCGGTGGGACATGCCCGAAACACCTCCCCAGGGAGGCGTCCAGGAGGCATCCTTACTAGATGCCCGAACCACCTCAGCTGGCTCCTCTCGATATGGAGTTTCTACAGTCTCTATTTTATTCAGATATTCCTTAAAATGAGTGCGTAAGCTCAGTGCGAAGACAGAGAGAGATTCTTTTGGAAAAAAAGACGATTACATTAGGTGTCAATGAGAGTGAGACAGGTATTGCTGCCGGACTCGGCACCCCCGTTTAAATTTTGTGCAGACCCTGCCTGTCAAAGTTACATTTTATGAATCCCAACAACTAAGTCTACATTTTCAGAAAGAATTATTTGTCCCCTTTTTACGGTTTGGCCGCGAGCTCGAGTTAAAAATAAAAATAAAGGTTATTTTTTACTGCTTCACGCACTCTAGCCAACTGACGCTTTCACTCTAACTTTGAAGAAAAAGTGATTTGCACTCCTCCTTTGAGTGCTCACAGTTTGAAAAGTTTACATGTTATGTAAAAACAGTTCCTATCTTTTTGAGAGAGCAGAAGTTTTCCTCGGTTTTATAGTTTGAATCACATTTCTACGTGCAGGTATGAGAGAGCTGGGTGACTCAGAAAAAAGGTGCAATTTTGTCGAAAAAAGGTGGGTTTCTAAAGAAAATTCCAATGCATTCCTAATGCATTATTTATTCCCAGTTTTTTGGGAATAACTTTGGGAAAAATTGGAATTTTAAAACCAAAAGTCATAGCACCCCTTGCGGGATCAAGACGCACGTTTTGATGTATATATTACCGGGGTTTTCTCAAAGCTGCGGGACAAGTTACGCGCCGAAATTTGGCGGAAGAATAATAAACCCGAAACAGAAGATTAATAGATACTCCTCTCAGCTATTCTAGCTGTAGAGGAGTGCCTCGGAGCGGATCACCCGTGGCACTAATAATTAAGCACCAAATCTACTTTATTTGTAGTTTAGTCAGGTACTTATATTTCACTTTAAAAATACTTCATTTTGAAAATAAAATGGACACATTTGCTAATACAGGTCTAGTTAGTGTTTAATTGTGGGAACAATAATAACTCTTTGTCAGTGTCATTACATTTTTGCCATTTACTTAATATACATAGGCTAATATCTTTAAAAAAATATAGTGCTATATCACCACTTATCTAAGAAAAAGATATATTCTCGATTTAGTTAAAGTGACTTCAAATCTGCAATTTTCTTATATATTTGTATGTGTGTGTGTGTCTGTATTTTTCTGTGGGGTTGTTGCAGTGAGTCTTCATGAACACCTTACCAACACAGAAACGCCTCGCTGTTACTGCTATTAGACTCTTCTAGAGGGTTTCAACAATCAAAGAGTAAAACTTTTTTTTTTTAATCTTCTCCTTAAAACTAAGTGGTCACCATCTACATCACAACAAAGCAGAGTCCTCTGGAGAGAAAAAACCCAAAGGGTAAAAACAAACACAGAGATTTATTTGCAGCTCTGACATCAGAAACACTAAACGCATCACAGGTCATTCCATTCTTGTGGTGTCAAACATGCTAACAGTGCAACAAACCCAACAAACACACACAGGCATCGATACACACAGTGAAAACTGAACAAACGTGTACAAACCGCAGGCATCAGAGAGAATTCACACACAGAGGATTTCCAAAAATAAAAGCTCTTGGAGGTACTTGGATTGATTAGTTGTTTTGATATATTGAGCACAAAAACAACATAAGGACTACTGTTCTCTTTTTCCTCTGTTTTGTTATCTATTATCAATAATGCATTAAAATATTCAGTAGCTCACAAACTTTACAGAGGATCAGACAGAAGAGTTAATAACAGGCACAACATGACTCTTCAAACAGTGTAAACTTTCAAAGTGAATTCAAAAACTACATTAAAGACTGAGAAGGTTTATGAAAGAGATGCTTTCTTAAAACATGATTTAAGACAGTGAAGTAAACGTAAGACACAACTGTGGCACAACTGAATACTAGATTTAAGCAAAAGGGACAAACATATTCTACAAATTCAAATGAAATTTGATAAAAACGATAGTAAGAAGCAACATAAGAAGGAAGTCAAAGATAAAAGCTGGCAAATTGGTTCAAGAGATTGTCATGATTAAAAGGCATTGGTTGAAGATGTAAGATATCCATCTGGAGGCACCTGCCCAGGAAATTTGGACTGAGAAAATTTCAAATAAGAAAATCAATTCCAATCATAACTATTAATTTGGTACAGTCTATGCTTAAGTTGATTTTGTCCCCTTGCTTTGTTTAATTTGAGCTTGGTTATATCTTAAGGATTCATTTGAGTGCTGTGTCATTTGTTTTAACAATGCAAAATGAATTAATTCTAAATTAGTCGCCAGTCATCTTGATCAGTAAGGCTGTATGACATTTATGGGCAACTAACCTTCTTTCTACCTCATAATTTAATTGTTTCACTTAAGTTTTACAAAGAAAACATGGACATTTTATAAAAAACTGAAGCAACTTACAAACCTGACGAGTGGCTTTTATGAAATCAACACACGGTAACCTTACTAAAAGATTTAAAGACACATATGAGACATTTTAAAGATGCATTAGTCAATATTTTCATGGAAATAATGGATGACATTACTACATGTATTTTGAAAGGTGACAGTCGTTGTGAACCCAGAGTGAATTATGCAGCATGTTATGAGGCTTTTTTTTAGCCTCTTTCAGCTCATCGTTTTGGTTTTACTGCATATTTACTGTCTGGTTCGGTCTCTCATCGACCCAGCGGCAGGCGGATGTTGTCAGAAAACAAGGTCACATAAATCCACTGTACTCTACCTGCCCAGCATCAAACAGCATACAGACAAAGTTAGCAACTAGCTGATGAAGAAAGGGGGAACATCTGAATTTGAATCATTTAATGACCACATGAATCTGCTTTCAGTACAGCATGGTGGGTAAGTTCATTCAACAGTGTCAGTAACATCAAACTTGGGCATTTAGCAGGTAAAGAGCCACATATTTTTGTCAAGGGTTGGTATAGAGGTGCTTGATGTGTAACTAGGCAACACCTTAGTCAAGACAACTTTATAATGATAATATGTCGGTGCCGTTTTCAGCTCTTTCCACTTCAGTTTCAGCCACCCAAGTCTTAATTATATGATTCTATTGAAGTATCACTTGCATTACTGTAACAGGACTTGCTTCATGAATGAAAGCTGCAGCAAAGGAAACAAACAAAACCTATAGCAAGTGCAGTGTTAAATGTTTAGAAATATGTATAGAAAAAAAATATATAAGGGGGCTAATATAACCTGTACACTATGATTACATACATTAGAACCATAATAAAAGATACAATTTACAGATCTGAACAAAAAAGTATGTAAATGATGAGCTGAAACAGTGCAAACAACAATATTTTCTGGGAAAATTATCACTATTATGCTGCTAAATAACTGGGAGACTTTGTTATAATATGAGCCAGCTCTGTCTGTCTATCCATCTATCTCCTTATTAGTGTTTAATATGGCACTGAGATCAGCTGTTGGCAAATACAGAACAGATACAAAAACATATATTTTTTAACTGTGACGGCAGTTTTTTTCTCTCTGAGTGAAAAGCAGAATGAGGTTTGAGTTTGAAGAAATCAAATGCTTCGTTGTCAGATAAAATATATGTGATGAGGTGAAGCCAAAGCTCTATGCTTTAGCTTTCCATTAACATTACTGTTGACCCATTTGGCGTCACTGCTTAGAAAACCAACCTGCAGTTGTCTTAACACTAAACAGCTGTGAGCTGGGACAAAAACTGAAAGACAAAATGAGGTTTAATTGGCAGCAGGTGGCAAGCAATAATGGCAATGATGGAAAAAGATAATTTCCCTTGATTCTGGTGCACCTCAAGATTTTTCATGAAGTAAGGCAGATCAAGGTGTTACTTGACAAGAGGAAAATTGTTTAGATGCAATTAAAACAAAAGAGATTATCTCAGGACTGAAGCTGATTATGACACTTAAACTGTATTTTTATAGTCATTTCCATCTAAATGGCTTCTACTGATGGATGTTTTTCAGTGTTCTCAAGCATCATGGTACAACAGCATCCTTTTACACTGAACTCTGAAGTGGAATTTAGTTTCACTATGCCACGATTTCACTGGGTTTTCTGCACACCAACGGTCAGGACAAAAAGTTGGTCCACAGTCACTTCAAGTGTTGAGCAAATTATTTCTACTGTATTTCTTCAGGAGTTTATATTCTTCAGGTTAAAGACACATTATGCTACTAAATTTGTAGTTATGGGATTAGATAAGAGCACAATAGCAATGAAAAAAATATATCACATATATAAATGCAGTTTAGATCATTTGCGCCTGATGGACATGAAACATCAAAAAGAAGAAATGAGTGTGAGAAGGATATGAGAAAAAATGTGAAATATGAAAACAGAGATACTAGTTTTACATTTCTTTTAATATAAATAATTGGTTTATACTCTAACAACATTGGTCATGTATGGGGCCTTAAAGCGATATTTCACTTTGTCTGATTGACACTCACCTTTCAGTGCAGGTATAACTGACTCAAATGCCAAGTTGGTTCTATCTTTAAAGTTTTGTTTTCAGTTAAATGTTAGTAAGTGATGGTGACACTGGACCCCCAGAGCAATCAATACAGCTGACATGCCTCAATCTCCAACAGAGATTAAGTCTGTCCTTCCACAGTGGAATAACGCTTTAAAAGACAAGGCAGTAGATCAATTTGGAACAATACGTCTCTCCTGGTCTATGATCTGGTCTTTAATGATATAAAATGTAGGCTGTTTTCCTCCATTGCACATGTAACATGCTGTACCCATATTCATCCTACGATATGAAACCTGCAATCAGCCAAGTCTGACACCATCATGGAGGTTAGCCGTGTCCAACATGTATATGTAAAAATTTAATGTTATATGTAATGTAAAAGTACCCAAAGTATCCAAAAAAATGCTATTTCTAATCATCTAATCAATCATATGGCAATCCTGTACAAACAGACAAAAAAGAAAACAGCAGTGTATGTAAGCTTAATTTTCCACATGCTATTGTTTTGGTATCAAAAGTCAGATATAAAGATGGATGAGTGCTCCTCCAGAGAAAACTACAAGTCTTGGCACAGAGAGTAATTACTCAACAGTCACAACAACCTTGAACAAACAGAGCTGTTGTGGATAATACGATGTTGGCTGTGTGGCGAGAAGACTGATACAAAAAGTTTTTTTCCCCCATGTGATGTGTTTCCATTTGAAAGTTACTGAAACTATATATAGTGTCTTTACTCCAAAAATACTCCTCAGATGCTTTTCTTAATATAAGCATGCAGCCCGCCTCACTGCTAACACTGCCAGGCACTGTAGGCTACTCTACGTTAACTAGTTTGTGGCTAGCTACATTAGCTGCTAATACATGTCAGTGAGGGGTATGCCACAAATAAACTCCACGGGCTTTTTACCCTCCTCTGCTAATCACCTGTCACCAGCCATTATCCCTCAGATGTTGAAGATCTCCTACAAGACACCGTAGCTAATTATACAAAACACAATTTGATGCATTTTTAGCAAACGTCTAGCATCACTGAACCACGCAAAACTGTTGTGAAAAATTATATTTTTTTGACAAATACGGGTACAGCATAGAACACAGTGTGAAACAGGGAAAAAGTAAGAATAAAAACACATTTGTCACACAGTTGCTCAGCCTGGTCCAGGGGGAAAGGCTTCAGGAATCGATACAGATACACAGCTCGATGTTAAACTCTTTATGGCCCAGATTAGACTGTACGACCTAAACAGGAAGCAAAATCTTTCCCCTGATACAAAGTGATGAAAAGAGTTGAAATTAAAGTTTTAAACATCTGTTTAGAGCCATTTAAATCATTCAAACCACTTGTGAGCAGAGAAAGTGGGAGCACGCAGAGCTTAATTCCCAGGCTGCATGTTTTAACGAGGCACATCATGTGTTTGACAGTGATGAAACTCTCCCCTCCTGTTTTAACTTCCTAAACCGAGATGAGAGGCAGACAGGCTGAGACTGTGATATCTTGAATATCCACTAGAGGGGGGTAGGGTTGTTTCGTAGCCAGAGAGGCAGACAGTTTGGGAGGAAAAGAAAGAATTGAGAAGGTGGTTAAAGGCTAGTTTTAGAGAGGAGGAAGTGAAGAGAAGACAAAGAAACATGCAATCAAAGATGACAGAGGGAGGAAAGCAAAAAGACAGAGGGAATGTGACGAGTAGAAAGGACAGATAATGGAGGAGCGCTGACTGGTTGTTTTCCTGATTCGCCTCTCGATCTAACATGCACATTTCTTCTCGTTGGGCTGTGCTTCACCGAGCTTTGTGGCCCCGTTCCCGTTGGCGGGCTCGGCAGGCGGTTTGTCGACGCACTGCTCCATCCTCTTCATGACCAGGTCCAGCAGTGTTATCACCGCCTTGTCCACCTCTGCTCCTGTCGCTGCACTCGTCTCAAAGTACGGGATCCTGTGAGCAGCAGAACACAAGACATTTTTTTTTTTTTAAAAAAGGTCCATAACAGTAGAATGGTTTAAGTTCGATGCATCATGACCTTTTTCAAAACAACCCCATCCATTTTTAGATTGATTTCCATGTCTATAAAACCCTTCTGTAGAGACTTGAAACTTCAAACAGATAAAGAGTCCATTTTAACTTTTAATAATTTTTTTTTGGGAGGGGGGTTATGCCTTTATTTTTTGAGGTGAGGTGTCTAAAAACTTTCTCTGTCATTCAGGTCACAGTATTGTTAAGTGATATATGAAGGAAACTGGACTTGCTTGAGGTTCTTGAAGTATTATAGAAGAGGGGTGTCTTCATGTAGCACTTAAGACATTGCGAGTTGCATTAGTTGTTTATGGAGCCCACTGGGAACCATATAGTAGAAGAAAAGAACATGGGTGTGGGAAACCGCGCTCATGGATTGATAAACCAAGGAAAAGGTTGATGGGGAGTTGATGGGTCTTGTGGGGTTGGCAGATAGAGTTGGTAAACCCAAACGTGTAGTGAGTGTGGCCTGGAAATGCTTGGCTGCCTGTTCTGGTGACCTGCTGCCACTTTGACATGACCCCGGATAAGCGGCAAAAACTAAATGCATGGATGGATTGATGGAATGATATCTGATATATAAGTTCCCCAGAGTTCAGCATGTAGTTTGTTTTACATCCTGGATCTTTACTTCCTGGAGTTTTTTGTTGCCAGGCAACAGCAGTCTGAGGTCTTGGCTGGCTGGAATGGCACCAGGAAATGATTTTTGACTCATCTAACAGGAAGTTGTTTTGTTTAAAAACTGTTGACACGTCAATGCTGCACAGGAGTCACGTACTGTCTGTAATGTTATGTTATGGTCTGGCTTGTGTTACAGTTAACATCTGCTCGTTCTGTTTGTGTGTGTGTGTGTGTGTGTGTGTGTGTGTGTGTGTGTGTGTGTGTGTGTGACATCAGACACTTGCAACAACTGCATCACAGTATATGCATTATTCTCAGTGTCCAGAAGTCTGAATTCCTCTGGTTACAATACTGTACATGAAAAATAAACGTACCCGTATTTATCTGCCAGCTCCTTGGCCTGTTTCTCCTGAACCTCCCGCTGGTCGGCCAGGTCTGCTTTGTTTCCTACCAACACAATATCTGGGTTCTCACAGTAGGCGTTGGCCTGTAGCTGGCCTGCAGTTGAGTACAAATAAACAACAACAGCAAACAAATGAGATATGCAACACTTTTGTTCTTCATTAATTAAAGATCTAAAATTCTTTCTAAGCACACAAAAGGCGTTTTGTTCACAATTGTGTTTAAATCCGTGTCAGTGAGCGCTGCTGCTTTGTCACGTCACAGGTGTGGCATATCAAGTCACTGATTACACAGCATGATCACTGCACAGGTGTGTCCTGGGCTGATCACAATAAAAGGCCACTTTAAAAAAATGTGCAGTTTTATTTTAAACTAAATTTCACATGACTTGGGCAACAGATGCATATTTTATTTATTTTTATTTTTTTTTGGGGGGGGGGTATCATGCATCAGAAAATGAGTCAGTATCTGGTGTGACCACCATTAGCTTCATGCAGTGCAACAGCTGATCAGGACTGATTGATTGTGGCCCGTGGAATTTTGGATCGCTCCTCTCCATTGGCTGTGTGAAGTTGCTGGATGTTGGCAGGAATTGGAACATGCTGTCGACGCAGATCCAGAGCGTCTCAATGGATGACAATGATCTCAATCTGGTGACTACGCAGGCCGTGCGAGAACTGGGCTGTTGTTAGCTTCCAGGAATTGAGTGCATCATGCTGCAACATGAGGTGATGGCGGCAGATCTCAGGATCTCGTCACAGTATATCTGCGTGTGTGTGTGTGTGCGTGCGTGCGTGCGTGCGTGTGTGTGTGTGTACATATTTTGTGTTTATAGAAAAAGTCTTAGATCATCAAAATGAGAGTAATAACAAAAAGTCTTGCATTTATATTTATATACGTTATACGTGCACACACACACACACATATATATATGTATAACGCATACTGCCAACACTGTCACTTACTTCTGTTTTGTTTCATGCACTTCATGTGTCCTACAGGCTTACAACTTCACTTTCATTTCTGTTTAACTCCCCCGGAGAGTTTTTGACAGCTTGTGGCAATGTAACGTTTTGATAGCAAAACCAAAGACAGACTCAAAGCTAAAACAATGCAGCTTTAAAAATTTGAAGACAACAACATACTCATCCAGTTTCTGACATTGAGGAAGCTCTGCTGGCTGGTGAGATCAAACATCAGCAGGAACCCCATGGCGTCTCTGAAGAACGCCGTCGTCAGGCTGCGGAACCTGGAACGTGCACACAGAAAGTAAGAAAACAAAATACACAATGCCATATTAGTACACTGCACATTTGAAATGTTTTAAAGCACTTAATTAAGTTATATATCCAAATTATATGAGAAGTTTTAAAAACAAGTGTGAGATTGCCCATTTGAGAGCAAAGAGCTGAGCAAAGACTACAGCTGGGAGCCTCAGCTGGTTTAAGCACCAACTGTTAAAGCTTAAGTGTCTGAAGCTGCAGATTCTCTAATGACCTCTGGATACTGCTGCAGGGAAACTCAGAACATATTGGGGTGAATTAGTAAACATCTCTCTATCTGCCCAGCACCAAACAGCAGACAGACACAGTTAGCTGGTGAACGTTGTGGAGCATTTAGCATCTAATGTTACTCCACAACTGCTGGATGTTTAATGAAGCAATTGTTTGCTAACAAGTTCACCATATTGATTTTAAAGCTGATAAACCTGTCGACGTTGTGTTTGCAGAATGTTCTCGCTGCCTCAAAGCGGCCGAACTAAAATCTGATGGTTCAGGTTTTAACTGCACAAAACACGGACAGACAGAGAGACTCGAACAATAGCTGTGTCCCAATTCGGGGGCTGCATCCTTCAGATGCTGCATATGAAGACGCGACTGCTTCACACTGCGTGGTGAAGATGTCCCATTTTCAAATGTGGCTGAGAAATGCCTCCTGCTTTTCTAACCTATCCCAAGATTCACAGTGCGACAGTAATGATGATAATATGGCAGCAAGCCACAGAGCACGTCCTCTGAAGGATGCAGCCCCTGAACTGGGACACAGCTAATGAATCTGTACAAAGCACTGTCAGCCGTTTCCACCTGCTTTATTTCAGTAATCCAGGAAGTTTAGTGGTTGGTTTAAGCCTAAATGAAAACGTACAATAAGTATTTTCTGGTCGGTAGTAATACGACTCCCCAGTTAATCTGTGGCATGCTGGGCTTCGGGTGTGACACTGAGGAACTTAGCTTTGTGTAAACATCACTTATGAAGCTTTATTTGCAAATGTACAATATGCAAACAATCGGGATTAAGCTACAGATATCAAGGGTGTTTCCTCAGCAAACACTCACTGATCACACAGGTGGAATAATGACCTCAGTCGCTTCATTAAACAATCGTGAAGATCAGTCTATGAAAAGCGGAATCTGTTACGTTACAATGAGCTGAATAAATGAAATTACAATTATGTAACTAATGCTGAGTCATCCTGGACTGAGTCATCAGGGCTTTATAAACAGATTCAACAGATAAAGCCCAGTTCCAATTGAAGACCACACACACACACACACACACACACACACACAGATATATATATATATAACTGACACGTACTGTATTCATAGACAGGGAGGCACATAGACAGACATACACACAATCATAGATAGTGATCTGTTAACTCAGCCTCAAACCGTTCAGTGTGATTATACATGCTCGATTTCCTTTTATAATCTTTGTCAAAATTGGATTTTCCATTCCTAAAATCTTCCATTGCTTTTTTGGTTTTGCCTTAAAAACTGAAGTTAAAGAACTTAAACCTTAAAGACTGAGGTGAAAAACATATTGCCCCGAGTTTCAAGAAAAATCCAGCGTTGGAGCGCCAGTACTTGTGTTCACAATGAGAGGGGAAGTTATTTTATTTATTGTTTATTTTATACCAAGGCCACTGAGAATTCTCTGTTCTGATTGGCTGGAAGGTTGTGGATTGACTTTACAGGATACTGTGGGTGGACTGTGTCTGATTGCAGCTCTAAATTGATGCACCCGTATTGAACTGTATGTAAAGACAGTGGGGGTTGCCTAAAGAGCCTGGAGCTATGCTCATTTGTGAAACCACCACCAACAACCAGAGAAAAAGGGTAAATAGACTATCTTGACAACCACAGAAATTTCATTTCTGACGTCTGTTATGGTCTGTGCCATGATTCCAGTCTTTTCCTTGTGGCAGCTCTTGTCTTTTCCTTGTGTTTCTAGTGGGGTTTTTTCCTTTCCTTTGTGTCTCCTGTCCTCATCCTATCTGTCTCTCTCTCTCTGTGTGTGTGTGTGTGTGGCGCTCCTCACTCCCTCCCAGCTGCTTCATTGCCTGATCACCTGCCATCCATCAGCTCTCAGCCCAGCAGTACTTAAACCCCAGTTCTTCATCCACTCTTCACCAGATAGCTGTTACAGTCAGTTTGGTACCGAGTGCTCTCTGCCACTTTAGTATAGTGCACACCAAGTGCATCTCCTTGTGTTTGACCCAACATTTGTTTTTTAGCACCCTCTGCTTACCCATCAGCCTGTTTAACTCTGCGCCTGCCGAGGTCATCGCTCAGCTCATCACTCCAAAAACCTGACCACATCACTGGCCTTCAGTTTCCCTCAAGCTCCTGCTTCGCCTGCCAGCTCCTCCGCCATCTAACAATTGAGTCTGTGTTCTACATTTGATTCACTTGTTATATCCAACAGTGTGTTTGACATTACCGCGAAACTGGAAGTCCAAAACAACTGGTGGTCATAGGAGGAAAGACTTGAAATAACATTAGGTGTGGTCAGGCTGGGGGGGGGCTGCTGCAGGGAAGCGGTGCTAGGTGATGCTAGTAGCAAATTATCTTGACACATAAATCAAAGAAATATGTTGATTAAAAATAGATTATATCTGTAAGCTGACTTTCAACAACAGTTTCATCAGTTGCATCCACACTTAATGCTATTTTTTTTTTTTAATCACCAATGTTAGCGTTGGTAGCTAGCTTGCTTTGTAAGCAAATGACGTCCCCATTCTCCATCTTACTAAGATGTAATTGGTTCTAATTGGAGCAAACAGCCGTCACTTGTTCACATATACATGGGTACGTGCAGGTTTTTCCAGCTCTTGCAAAAGCATCTCTTGCCACATGAAAAACCAAAACACACTGTTGAGAGCATGCCAAATCGTCAGGCGGCGATATAACCATAACCATAACCATAAAGCCATGTTGACCAATCAGAAGTCTGGAAAAAAGGTTTCCCGGTTCTGGTAGAGAAACAACGCTGACATTAAAAGCTAAAAACTCTGAACACTGAAATAAAGTCTTCAGTTTGGCCAGAGGTTTGTCAATCCCTGATGTATCATAATCATAAAAAGCCAAAGAACAGTCCAAGATATTACGAGTGACATATGGATGACAAGCTAGACTGATATAAACACAAACTATTATCCTGTTAATTGGCCGCCCGAGGGAGGGGGAATAAAACACAGCCCCACCTCTCCTGTCCAGCTGTGTCCCAGAGCTGAAGATGAACCTTGAAGGTTTTCCCTGTGGTCGTCCCATTGGGGTTGGACGCCGTGTACACCTGAGGAGAGAGAAGCATTTCTACTTTAGTTTTTATTTAGTAGATGCAATAAATATGAGGTCATGTGTGTTGATGACTCTTAATGACAGATCAAATGAAATGCTGAATGGAAAACAACCCTCTTTACACAACACTATACCTTGAATCTGGTTACATTATACTTTCTAGTATTTAGTCGACATGTAAACATCCAGTCACACCACCACCACCACAACAGTAACATTTAATTCCAATAAATTTGCCACACGTTTCACCTCAGATTGAACCTTGGTGAACTTTGACATGCACATTTTCACCACTGAGCAAGAGCAGAGCCAATCAAAATATTTGCAAGAACACATTCCATTTCATGGACCTATTACTCTAATGCAACTTCATCGATTGTATTTCATTATCTCACCAGCGCCTGAAGACACTGCTGAGGTAGCTCCTTGTGTCTTTATTTTTAACACAGTACTGTTTTCAGCGACGTGGTCCAGTTGGTCCATTTTTCCAATGTCCACTGTTCTATTGTTGTGAATTTGTCACCAGGTGTGACTTAACAGTGATCCCGACAGTGATCCTTTCTCTCTAAAGGTGAACTGATGCTGCAGCTGGTTGATTTTCTGTCTTTGCAGGAAGCATCAGGTGTCATTCACACCTCTGACTGAGATACTCCCGCTCTTCGTCTGACACTCTTTTAAGGCTGCGTTCACACGGATCATGTTCAGAGCAGTTAGGTTGGTCTCCAGTTTTCCAGGTGATAACTGACTTTTAAATCAGGTGGAAAAATGAGGATGTGTTCATCTGACAGTGTGAGTCCTCTATAGTGAGAGCCGCAGTTTGTTGTTGGAGCAGAGTGTTGTTGGAATACACAATGCTGAGTTTTTGTCCAAATGCCACAATTGCACATTTTCAGTTCCTTAAACTGCTTCGTTAAACACTTTTCCCACAAATGCCCTGTTTCAGTTTTCATTTAACTAAATAAACTAAAGTTATATGCATCAATGTTTAATATCTTCATACAAGCAGCTCTATAAACCTAAATTAATAATGTTATTAAACTCTAAGTATCTGATCAAAAAAACAGTGAACAAAACAAACATTCTCACGAGTACTTAATTTTAATAATTAAGAATTCAAATTCAATACCCAACCGACATTATAAAAGCACTTCAAGAAATTAAAAATAAGTTAGGATGATGATACCTGTAATCCATGTTTTATGTTTCTTGTTGTTTTTTTGTGCAAAATAAATAATCTTGTCATACAATCATTTGCAACAGACATTTCAAACTGTTTATAAGTCAGATATTTATCTTTTTTTCTTTCCAAGAAACATGTCTGAAAGAAGACTGGACTGCATGGTCACATTTACACTTATTCATCTGACAGAAGCTTATGTCCAAAGGTTCAGCCCGAGCTACAATGGATCAAGGAGAACTCTCAAGGAGAGTACCTGAATACTCCGTGTTCAACCTGACTCAAGTGCCTCAAGGCTGCAGGTGCGTGAAGTACTATGTACTGTAAGTGCAAAGCAAATGTCTTCTGGAAGGGATAGAGAAAAAGAAAGAGCTTATCGGTTGGTCAGCCTTGGTTGGAATCTGTGTTTTGTACCAACTGACCATGTGAGACAGCTCCTTCAAACCAAAAAAACTATTCCTAAGCTTTGCTATTGTTACATAGCCAATGTCATAGCCAATAGCCAAATAGCCAAGGCAAAACAAAAGTGTTGCTTCCCACCTCTGGAGACAGCTCTTGGTTTGATGCTGAACTCGCAGCATTTCTTCTAGACTGCTAGATAAACAGTTCTTAATGCTAATGTTAGCTATGTAGCAAAAGCAAAACTTACTAATAGCTCCTTTCACTCTGAATGAAATGTAATAATCAAGATGTGATAATTTAAAAGCATGAATGACCATATACTATATCTATGAAAAATAGTCTTACATTAAGATTTAAAATGAAAATCTTTACGCATGTAAAGTCCATGAAATCAAATGAACTGCTCCTCATATTCCCCTGTTTCTTCCGTTTTTTTAACGAGTACGAGGGACACGTTCATTCAGCTCAGTGTACAGCAGCTGGAGATTTGCTTCATCTAAGTTTAATACATGACCTGGTTGGTAGTCGTGTTACTTTTGTCTACAAATTCTGGTTCAGTGGCTCAAAGATAAAAACTTATTGTCCACAGTCAGCCTCAGGATCCACTGACAACACTGAACTACAGCTGTGATCACACATTTGTCTGCCTCTGGATAAAGAAGCTCAAAACGGGGTGTGACCTTAATGCACGCACACACATACACACACACACACATGCGCACACACACACACACACACACACACAGAGGAGGTGAGGAACGATAATCAATCCTATGAGTCATCCAGAGCTGTTAAAGCAGCATTGTCAGTGTTTCAGACATGTGAGGGCAGCACAGCACCAATGTGACCAAACAGCTGACCAAACCGAGCCTCGCCCACTCTCTGATTCAGATAACTGCATCCCATACACAGAGATCTGGAAGTATTTATCCTGATAACCGGAGTGTTATCTAAAGACTATCTGTCAGCTTATCAGGATATGTCACTATCCCACTTCACAGAGTGCAGGCGTCAAATATAAAATGGTTTTGGATTGTAACTGCCTGCACGAACCACTAAAGTTGTGGTTTACATTCATGTCTGTCCAGAATCATGTAATATACAATATATCAATATACAGCAGTGTAGAGTTGGAAGGAATTTAATAATTATAATTAGTATTGTTTTGTGAGGTCACAGTAACTTTAGCTTTGACCACCAAAATATAATCAGTTCATTTTTTAGTACATGTGAACATCTGTGCCAAATATGATATCACAGGTGTTACTGGGGAGACTGTCCTCCTGTGAAAAACAAGCCCATAGTTCTGTGCAGCAGGTTATTATGACCCATAGTTACATTTTGTTGTTGGACATCTAGTGGTCGTACTAATTATGACAGGAGCGAAGGGAAAAGTGCGGTGAGAGACAAAGTCCACGTCAGGAGGAGGTGGTGGTGGATGGATGGGTCAACAAAACACAGGAATGTGACACACGATGAGGTGTTCGATTCCCACCAGAAAGTAGCAGTTTATGTTGTTTCTTTTATTCATAACCATTAGATTAAGTTAACCACGTTCTTAATATTGTGACCATGACAACAAAGATCGTCTAATGTTGAGAAAGCTTATTTTAACCCAAATCACGATCTTTTACTAAACCTAACCAAGCCATGGTATGGTATGGTAACCACGGTGACGATCAGTATGCCGCTCCTAGTACAGTCACGTGTTTTTTATGGTGACCATGACAACCGAGGTATGGTACATACACCCAGTCAGGAGACACTCCTATGGGTCATATCAGAGGGTTGAAAAAGACGACCTGTGCCTTCACGAGAATGGGTTGGACATATGGATGGACGACCAAAAACTACAATGCCTCAGGCCCTGGCTGTCACCAGCGCAGAGGTATGAAAGACTGTCTTTGGGTGAACTGCTCATTACCATTGTTCTGACCCAGCATCGTCCAGGGCATCATCACAAATGAAGGCAAAACTTAGAGAAGGGAGCCACAGAACTACAGTTTTATCAAGTAGCAGAGAAGGAACTGCTCCTTGCTCATTTCTTTTTACTTTTTTTCATTTATTAATACCACAGAAACTACTAGGTTAACCTAAATCACAGATAATTTAACCCGGTTACTGGTGGATGTGACCCAGGTTTGATCTCGCTGACTGTGACTCAGCTCAGCAGATGTTGTGGGAGAAAAGCAGCAGAAAACCCAGACCCAACCCGACCCACTGTTTGTTCTTTAAAAAAGTGAAGCCCAAAGAAAATGCATGGGCAAATGCCACGGTAACTATGGTAACCAAGCCTGTATCAGAAAAACTAACGTCTAGCTGAGATGACGCTTAAGATGAATTAGCTGTGATTCAAAACCAGAAGGACCAAGAGGAATATCTTGAATCTGCACAGATCAGAACTCACCACTCTCTTTTCCCTGAAGTCGATGCCGACTGTGGTGATGAACTTGGGGTTGAACTTGTTGTCTGTGTATCGGTACAGGAAGGTGGTCTTCCCCACGCCGGAGTCCCCCAGGGCAAGGAGCTTTATAAGGTAGTCATAATCCCCATCAGTCATAGTGATGACCGCAATAAACCTGCGGAGAACAGACACGCACACAGAAACACACAACTCAAATTTGTGCTTTCATGGACGTTCAGGGTGTGTTGTAAAAAACAGCAATTGACATGAAAAAAAAAATAGAAGAAAATAGGAAATAAGAGGCAAGCACTGACATGAGAGAAGTCAGAAGTTAAACAGAAAACATACTCACAGTGATAGAAAGGAAAGGAGACGGTGTGTGTGTCTGCATCTGTGTGTGTTGTTGCACTACCCACTACTGAATTATGGGAGTGGAGATCACAGGGTCGTCCTGACCAGAACATGACTTTCTGGGAAAATAGTAAATGTGCATGTGTGTGCATGTGTGTGTGAGTGTGTGTGTGTGTGTGTGTGTGTGTGTGTGTGTGTGTGGGGGGGGGTGCATGTTTGTATGTCACAGTTTGAGAAAACATGAAAATCACATAACAAAAATCAGCACATTATTTTTAAGTCATGTTCTTAATTGCAATTTTGAAGTACTTGTACTTTACTCAAGCATTTCCAGTTTAAGTACTTTAAGTACATTTTTATAAGGAAGTATTGTATATGTACATTCAGACCTGATCATCTTATAAAATAAGATAGAATGTTTTGGATTTATACTGTCTAACATTGATGACTTTGGATGGCAATACTACTTTTTCTTAATCCATAGTGCTATTATGACCACTATACGCACTATGGAGGAATGTTTCTACAAGGGGTTTGATTGTATTGTGCACACGACATACAGTAGACAAAACATAGCAATGCACCAAAAAAGGCAGTGAAGAGGAAGACTGCCTGCAAGTAAAGATGGATGTAGAAAACTGATGGTTTCAACTATTCAAACA
The DNA here is from genome assembly GCF_002814215.2 of Seriola lalandi dorsalis. Taxonomy (NCBI): domain Eukaryota; kingdom Metazoa; phylum Chordata; class Actinopteri; order Carangiformes; family Carangidae; genus Seriola; species Seriola lalandi. Next base: position 20,407 of record NW_019525344.1, read on the forward strand.
AGACTACGAGTCAAACCAGCGGCTCATGTGAACTTCTTGAATCTATATAGTGAGCTGTGGTCTGCTGTTGTGTGTTTGCCTCTTGGCTAAATGTGGTATATTTAGAGACAGGATCATAAGACTCTAATTCACTCAGCTGAGAGGAAGCACGTATAACACTGTGCTTTATTACAGTCTGGACAGTGATTACCCAGGAGCTCTGATCTCTTCACAATAACCTCACTGAAGCCTCAGTCACTACAGTGAGAATCGGCCACTGACCAACCAAACTGAAGTAAAGACAGCACACAGATGTTTGACCTGCAGCATATTCTATGAATATTCTTATGAATTAATGATGGTTCAATAAATATCTATTCAACCAACATGATTCTTATAATATGAGATTTAGCTTCACTTTTTGTGGAAAGCAGTGTGTTTTTACATTTCTAAATCATTGCTTAAAGCAGCTATAATCAATATTTTTATAATAACAGTGTACAAAATGATGTGAAAACACTGTGACCATGTGAGAGGGTTTATCTACAGTATAGGACTGGGCGGAATATGAAAAGTATAGATATACAGTATATTTGATACACTTTTACAGAGGATATAAGAAATAACCATATTTGTTATATCAAATATACATAATATTGGCTAAACACGTTACTATCTATGTGCATTTTATGTGCAGACCACATCTGAACAGGAAAGCTGTGGAGCACTGTCTCTCTCTCTCTCTCTCTCTCACCAATTGGTGAGCTAACTGTAGCCTCCGATCCTCCCTGAAGACGAAATGCTGCTCAGAGGGTGTATTATAACTTCTTGTCTTGTAAATTCAACAATGTTTAAAGCTATATTGTCAAGTAACAATCACCACCATCCACTCCCAGAGAGAAACTACTTTCTGTGGCAGAGAAAACTTACAAATAGCGCCTTTAAGTATATCGAGATATGATGTTTTTTGCCATTTTGCCCAGCCCTACTACAGAGAATTAATAAATAGGCCTAAATAGCCTTTATAGAGCTTTATAGTAAGTTCCAGCTCATTATTTAGCTGTCGCAACTTCACTGTTTTAGTTCTCGCTGCTCTCATAGCTTTGCTTTCAGCAGGCATCTGTTTTCAGAGATAAAGCTCTAAAAACCCACCGTCCACTAGCTGCCCAGCACCAGACAGCAGACAGACACAGTTAGAGAGCAGCTGGTGAACACAGTGGAGCGCTTTAGTGGTAAGAGACAGATGTTTCCCTCAGGAGTTGGTAAAGATCAAAAATAGAGCTAAAAGAGAGTGAATGTTATATTCATTAGGTGGCCAGAAGCATGACTCCAAATGAATGCAAATGTTGCTCCATAACTGATGGATGTGTATATAAGTAACTATTTGGTTACAAATTTGCTATTTCAAGTTAAAAGGTCATGTTATGTTAATTATAGTCATATTATTTGAGCAAGTGTAACCACCAGAATGCTTTTGCAGTCTGTTAAACACTGACATACGCATTTACATTGACTTTATATTCCTTTCATAGGCAGAATATAGACCTGCAGAACCATATACTGACCTACTATACACTCCACAGGCAGTTTATTAGGAACACCTAGCTAAAGCTAATTATGGACTAAGAGAACATGCTAGCAATAAATCCTACATTCATGAGGGTTATAATGTTCGGTTTCTGTAACAGCTGTTTAAAGGATGTTCAACCTTATGGTTATTTGGGGAACTGTAGTAAATATTTCTAATACTTAGTATACCCTCTTTGATGTGTGGGTAGAATTTAATGCATCACTGTTCAATTGAAATTTCCACAACTGCAACATACCTAATAACAGAAATATTTACACGTATACCGTCAAGCGGAAATATTGGTTCACAGCTTTGTAACCTTCGGGTTGTGGAGGAAATGTTTTCCCTGGTGCCTGCTAAACATTGTATCTCGACAACAAGCAAGAACAAAACCATAAAACACACAGAGACATTAAAAATGTATGAGCAATCACACAGAATAGGAGAGAGGGGAAACAAACAGGAGAGAGGACAAACAAAGAGAAAGAGAGGATGAAAGAGAGGACAACAGAGTCTACAACAAACTGCTGCACGGAGAAGAAATGACCTGAGAGTTTGAATGAGGACACATCAGTGTCAGTATCAGAGCATCTTTCAGGAAGCTGCGTTTCGCTCTGCCTCTGTTATCATTCATATGTGTGAGATAAACAGACATCACTGCTTTCAGTCAGATATGCACTCTGCAGCATCATAAACAAATAGTACAGTTATATAGTGTGGAGGTGTTTTTAATGGGTTTTTAATGTGCCAGGATGTGCATATATTATCACACTGAATCATACTCCTGATGATTCACTAAGCATACAGTTTTCTGTTTATTACACGTTTTATTGAGTATTGATCATTTTAATTAGTAGTACAAGGCCATAAAACACCATGCTCTTTTATACTTCCACACTATCACTCGAGTAAAAGCTTAAATGCAGGCGGTTGACTTGCAAAGGAGTATTTATAATGGTGGTATTGCAACCTTTAAGTAGCAGATTCACTCACGTCTCTGTTCGCATCTAAAGGATCAGATATGAAACAGAATTCCCCTCCATATCTGCATCTTTGTGACGTAAATGAGAAACCTCAGCGCTTCAGAACAGTGACTGTGAACACAGAAGAATACTGACTTCCTGTTCTGTACAACGAGCAGTCTGATAAATACATGACAGAAAGATAAACCGGCTGAGTTTTTTTTAAAGGAAGTAGGCTACAAGCAAACAGGATTTACAATGGTCTACCACCATGCTAGCAGCTCTGACAGATTGGCCGTAGGCACAGTGGTGGTTTGAGCTCAACGCTAACATCAGCATGCTAATATGCTGATAATAATAACTCATCAATGCTTTTATTTAGTTAGTATGTTAGTATGCTATCGTTTTCTTATTAGCACTAATAATAACACCAGAATACAAACTGACCAACACTTGCTTAGTATGCCCAGCCTAGCATGGCTAAGAAAAAGAAACAATGGAAATAAAAATACAATTAAAAAAAAGAACTGAATAAGAAAGAAAAAAAACAGCAAAAGAAGGTAGAGGACAGACTGAGCCCAATAACTTTATTGTCCTACAGCTCTGCCAGAAGATCCACAACCTGAGCTAACAAACAAGTGACATGGATGCAACATGGAGGCCGCAGGAAATGAGATCGGCCAGCTTGAGCTGTTTCCAAAGAGACTGCCTTCATGAAAAAATCACAATTACAATAGTTGTGTGTTCAAATGCCACAAAGTGCCTGACTTTGACACTAAAGGCTGCTGTTCACATGTGATTTCCATACAACAGTCAACATGGACCACCTTATTTCTTTAACCTTAACCAAGCAGTTTTAGTTGAACCAAACTTTAACCCCAGAAGTGACCAAATAAACAGTCATGTGATTCACTGTAGTAACAGTAATGGGTGATTTTGGAAGATGCTTAATGTTAATAGCTTGTTGCTTGTAGAGTGAAGCCAACACAGAGCGGTTGAACAAAGGCTTATATACTATCTTCTTGCTTCCTATCACAGTAGTTCCATATATAATCGATGCTGCATAAAGTACAACGCATCCATCTTGTGTTGTGGTGTTACTTTTACAATCAACAGGTTAAACCCCAAACTGAACTACTGTATAAATCAGCTGCAGCACCAGGGAAATCTACACCCCCATGGAGAAGCATAAATCCACCTGACAGACCCTGAGTGTAATTTCCACCATTCACTGCTGTGCTGCTCTAAACACACACAGATTTATTACACACTGTGCATTCAAGATAAAAAACAAAGCAAGAAGAAGGAGAAGTGCAGATTGCGTGAAGTTCCTAAAGCGTGTTTGCAGCAATGATGTAAGAATATGAATCCATTATGAGATGAGAATTCAAACTTTCTGACCTTAGAGAGCTGTATTTGACAGATTGCTGTTTAGATAACGTAAAAGACTGAATGTCCCTTCACTTCTGCAGTTTTATTCTGAGAAGACAGAGGTCCTGTTCATTGGTCCTCAACACTTTTTGAAACCTGAGTGTTGTTTTTGATTGCAACATCCTCAACGGAGGAATATCTATATATAATGCTAACACTCAGAAAGGCAGAGAGAATTATGCAAGCTTTATTATTTTTTTACCCTATGCCTTCGCTGTAATGCCTGTTTGCTTTTCTTAAAGGGGCACTCCCAGGATTTTACACATCTCAGTATTGCTTTACTCAGACAGTGGATTACTAGTGGAGGATTACTACTGAAAACTGTCGCACAGGAGATGCTTTGTCAAATCTTAGAGAATAACACTGATGATGTCATCAGCCTGATCTCAGATTGTGGTCAAGACCCTTAATTCATGATAGAAAGTTGGTACAAAGTTTGAAAGACTGAAAGAGGGTTTAATGAAAAGATGTTATTAAGTTGCATTAAGGGGAGTGTAGGATCCAGTGCTTTTAAACGTTGACCCATAAAGACTAAAATTCTCACAAGTCCCATAACTTTATGAAGATGCAGTACTAAGTAGTGTGAAAATTGTGGCATAGGCCTTTGACAATTTTACACAAAACTCAGCAGCCATATTTCTAACCAGAACAAAGCATATTTCACACATCAGCCCAGGCCTGGGTTCATTGCACTGGCTGTGCCTGCAAGGCCTTGTATGTGATGCTGGAGTATATAACTGCTGTTCGTCCTAAGAGATGTCTCAAATCAGACAATTTAGGTCTTTTAACCATTCAAGAGACTACAGGCTAGCAGCTCTCTGAGGCTGTGCTCAGGCACACTGATGCATTGACCTAATGCTAATTTTAGCATGCCTATATGCTGATAATGGCAATGCTAACATGCTGATGCTAACCAGGTATATTGCTCACCATCTTAGCTTTTGTGTTAATCCATCTAGCAGACGGGGTTTCAGAGGGGTGGCGATATTTCAGTAGAAAAGTGTGAACTTTGACCTTTGTCCAAATCATGGGATCACTAAAGTCAGAACAACTAATCCTCTGAGGACCATGAATGTCTACAGCACTACAAAAAGCCCAATGTGCTTCTTCCATAAAAAGTGCATCATAAATAAACTGTTATCACGATTATTATGAATTAACAGTAATCTGGTTTGAAAAAAGATGTCACAAAGTGGCAGAGGGACAAAGGAAGAAAGATGGTTATTCATTGTTTTACTCTTGAAATTGTTTTTAAATCTGAAATTAGATCTATTTGCTACTGTATGTGAGAGTCGGGAACAACATCCTGTACCTTTCGTTGACCTATGATACTTATTTATCTACACATTACTGTTGAGAAAGGGTTCATAAGATCTTTATATATAATGCAAACTGGATTCTTTAATTAAATCAATAAATAATTCATATCAGTGTAAAATGTTTTCATCCAAATCCAAGTTAGATTTCCAAATTAGATTTATCCTCATAAGACCAGATGGCTCTGAGCAAAAACAGCATGTTAGTTTTCACAGTTTAAATGAAGTGATGCAAGAGATTTTCAAGGATTTTTAAGGCCACCAACAACCCATCACTTAAAAGTCTAAGATGTAAAGTCTAAATCTCTTTTAGCAGTTTTTAAATGTAACAATAGTATTTTGTAACAAAAAGATGGATGTTTCTTTACAGATTTCCTTTGTACGACAGAGAGCAGCAGAGAATTGATGGCATCTTGGGATTTGCTGTGTTAATTATTGATCACACTGACAGGATTCATTTGTGTCTTCTCATTGAAAATGCTAGTTCCCAAGAGACAAGTAAGATACTTTAATGCTCAAATCCCCGAAGGCTACCCAAAGCACCACAGCATCAGTTAAACTGTGTGCAATGTCTTTACATGCAAATAACGATTGGAAATAGAAAGAGAAATTTGTTTTAAAGGATTAAAGGTGGAGGAAGTGACACGTTTTGTGTGAAAAAAAAAACAAAAAAACAGTATTCCTTTACAGCTCTGGTTCTGTAAAGAGACTGAGTAACACAAAAATATTCCAGCCAATCAGCAATGGGGGGCATTTGTGGTTATGCACAGGACAAGGGAACAAGAGACGGTAAACCTGGCACATGCAAACAGCTAATGCTAATTTAAGGATTACCAGGGGAAAGAGATGGAGCAGTTTACCCTTTCGTCGCCGACAGACCGTGCAGAGTTTTGAAAGAGATTGACTGGGACTACAGATGAGAGACGGGCGGCGAAGTTAAAGCAAGTGCACGTGAGGAAGGGTTAGGCAGCGTATACTATACAACATAATCACATTGTCAAGAAGGAGAAATGGTTTGGTATGGTGGATAAGATTAGCTGTATTGCTCTGCTATGTTTCATAAAGCCAATGGGTCAGTATAGGTCAGTATAGTTTTGTCCTGTTTGCTAATGTTTGTTCTAGTTAACCCTGACTGTATTTAGCAAGCAGGTGCCGGTGTCACATTTGTGTGTCCTGTAAGATTAAATTACTTGCCTACAGACGTTCAACCCTACAGACTTCTGTCCTGCTTATTTTGTTGACGCCCGTGTTTACTGGGGGCATTTTGTGTTTCAATAAAAGCCACGCCAAGGTTTGCCTTTTAAATTGGATTGGTTTGCATTAGCAGTAGCTTAAATCAGCTCTGGTAGAGCTGAAGCAGATTGCTCATTGAGGATGGAGGCTTGTAATGGCTTATGATTACTAACAGTAACATTAAAGTGCATGCATCGTTTTGTATGAATCTTATGTGCGAGAGAGCGACAGACTGCAACACTAACAATGAAAAATACTATAGAGGTTTTGAACAAAGACTTTACAGATACACAATGATAAAGACGTATTTCAGTCAGAATATTATTAAGTTTGGATAGCGACAAGTTGCATCTCCCCAAACTGTTGTTAAAAAACTTTTTTTTCACGATTATCAATCATGTATAAAAAGGTCAGCAGACATTTGTCCAAGACCTTTATGTTTGACTGTCATGGCCTCTGCATCATTTTAAACAGATCAGACAACTGATTTGTTTTCCACTGGTGCTGTGGATTCTGCTGAGGGCCTTTGTTGTCGTTGCCAATATATTCTCCAGAGTCAACGATCAATAACCGCGAACATGGATGAAGATTGACCCTTGATTATCTAATTTGTCCAGATGTCCTCCGGGTTTACCCCTCAGATTGTCTGAAACCTCTCAGCATTTCAAACCCACTTAGCAAACCACACTTGAGAAGACACAGCGGAGAGATTAAAGTGCAATTTAGCAGCAGCTGGGTGACCTGCTGGGTGCTGCTTCTCCTTCCAAACACTGCATTTATTACTATTACTCATTCTGATACTACATGGATAAGCCACATACGGTTTGATTCACACGTAGTTTGGCAAATGTATAGTGCGTGCTTGATAATACGAGCTTATTTATCTGGTTTTAAAGTGGAACCACATAGTCTCACTGCTTTCATGAGTCCACTGGCTTCTCGAGTCTGATCAGATAGAATATGAGACACTCTTCTCAGGTGCACTGTGTCTATTTATCCATCAGTGAGTCCCACCAGGGCTTCCTCAATCCCTCCCTAATCCCACAGCAGGAGATAGGCTAACATCTGTACAGACAGCTCACACAGCTGGATCTGAAAGGTCAGCATGGATGTAGGAATACTTTGAGGAAGGCGACGTGGGACCAGGTGGTTGAAGAGCGGGAGTCCGGCTCGTACTGCAGGTTTGTAGAAAATACTAACACTCGCAGGGTTGGGGGTTCAAATCTGGAGTTCTGGAGTTCACTGGCGCTCAATCATTGGTCTATTTAACCATCCAACATTTGGTTCCAAAGAAAACTATCCCAAAACTACTGTCAGGGTTGTCATGATTGTTGATGTTCTTTGATTCTAGAGGGGACACTGTGGGGCTGAACTTAGGGACAGCAGCGCTTTGAGCTAAATCCAACCTGGTCAACCATAAAGGTTTTTTGTCCTTACCCTCTTCTATGACCCATAGGAGCATCTTCCTGAAATAGTTCCCCTGTGGCAGCAATCTTACGGGACCTTTGTCGTTATGGTTACAATAACAGACACATGGTTAAGCTTATGGAACCATCATGATTTAAGCAAAAAAGACTACATGGTTAGGTTTAGGAAAAGGTGAGGGCCTGGGTGAAAATAAGTACTTTCTTAAGGTTACAGGCCTTCATCATCATGGTTAGCTACAATAACAATAAGTTAAGGTTATGGCCATGGATAAAACAAACAAGGATGTCTTCCATGTCAAAGTCGTGTTTTGTGTATCCATCCATCCACTCCAACCTGCTCATGGTGCTCGTGGTCATAATTACTACAGCCCTCAGAGGTCACCAATCATCAATAAAGTATAGCTATGGGTCATAATTAGCTGCTGGTACAGACGATCTATGGGGTCGTTTTTTGCAGGAAGGACAATACAAATACTAATTCTAACATGCAGAGATGAAGCAGGTATAATGTTTAACATGTTTACCATTATTCTAGTATGTTGGCATGCTAACGCTTGCTAATTTGCACTAAACACAAAGCCAAGCTGAAGCTGATGGGAATATCATTAGTTAAGTACTGGATAAATAAAAATTTCGACCTGATGGTGGTGCTGGAGGGAGGCATCACCAAAGCTGTTCCAGTTAATCAAATTCAAATTTCACGACATTCCATCCAATAGTTGCCAAGACTTCACAGTCAGTGGTCAAACATCAACCTTGTTCTGGTTCAAAATCTTGTGCAAATTATTATAGCAGAGAATTGAGATATTTTACAGAATAAGTGAAAGTTTGACTTGCAGGTGAAGGCTACACGTAAGAAATGTCAGGGGATCACCAATGTCAGTAGAAGCCATCCTCCGAGAACAAAATCTCAAGGCACTTAATTCAATAGTTGCTGAGGGAAAAGGTTTATCTTCTGAGCAAATTTCATGTCATAAGTTTTACTCTAGCTTAAATGTCTGCTTTGTACCAACAATATCTTGCCATGACAATGGTGGATCACACCTTTTTAATCAATGTGTTTTAGCACATTCACCAACTGCACCAAAAAAAAAGAACACCTCTCTGATGAGCTGCGTTGTGAACTATTCTTAAATCATATGTAGACTGAATGAAAGAGTGTTTAAATGCTAATAAAATATCTACAATCAAGCCGAGGTGCAGCTGATCATTAAAGAAGCCAATAAAATGGCCTACTCATGTATTACTCCTTCATTTAAACAGCTACACATAAGGAGCAGTGGCTGAACAGATTGTGTTTACAGTACTGCAGTAAAAACCTGTGACATTTCCATCTCGGTCAATATGTTCTGCTGTTCTCTGTCTGTGGTCTCTTTAACACAGCAGTGATCCGGCTCACAGCATATCGACTTCAGGAGAGCATTTCTATTTGCTCACTGTCTGGTGCTTCTTCGCTGCCACGCAGGAAGTGATGGCTTTTAAACATCTCATGGTCTTTCTGCAACACGTCCGTGCGTCACAGCCGAACAGATAAAGAAGAATGAGCGCCACCTACAGAAACTCGACCTACGCAAAAGCAAATGGAGACTGAAAACACAAAGATGCACTAACAAGTCACACTTTAACACGCAATCTTCAAATTCCTGTCCTGGTGGAAATAAACTCTTTCAAGTAAAGGGCCGTAATTCTATTACACCCAGCCACATGAAACTTGATCAAATACAAATCAGAACAGAACACAGTGGAATTCCAACCAATGTGGAGAGACACAACTGAGCATTGTGATGCAACCTGCTGGTCTCATGACTCCAATGGTCCTTATGTATTCAGTTTAACCAGGTTACATTTAACAGCCGCAGACTGGTACACAACAAACTGCTGAGATAGTTGTAAGGTGAAGAGTTTAAACCAAGAAGGTTTTTTTTTTCCCCATATGCTGATTCTATCATTTTACAGCATACCCACACATTACGGCTGTTATACCATGATAAACAGAGAGAGAGAGAGAGAGAGAGAGAGAGAGATAGAGAGAGTGAGAGAGACTGTGCAAGAGACTTCCACTACAGGGAAATAGCCAACAAGACACCAAATTTCCAAATGTTAACCCTAGAGGACAAACTAGCAGCTCTCCTGGGTGAAGAAACAGCAGCTTCCTGTCTTAAATGGACTGCATCAGTATATCAGCATCATGTATATGCATACAGTACCAGTCAAAAGTTTGGAGACTTTCCCATTCTGGTACTGTAGCCTATGTAATATGTAACATCTAAACCATCTATAAACTGCTTTGGCAACAACATATTTTGGTTCATGCCAATTAAGCTATTTGAAATGAGAATTGACTGTGCTTCAATTCCAACTGCTGAACTTGTTCTTTCTTCCTACTTCACCCGCTAACAAATCTGTGGTTTCATAAACAACCAAAGAATGCAGAGGGATTATGAAATCAATAAGAGTTTAATCTCGGAGCTTTGTAAATCTGGGTATTTTGCCAACCTGGACCCAGATCCATAATGGAAACCATAGGCAAAACATTCATTCAGTGAATGCAGCGACAGGAACTGCCTGCTTCTGAACACCTCCAAGACAAGAGATGGTCATTGACTGTTGGAGGTCAAGGCCCAGCATTCAGCCGGTCAGACACAAACACAAGGAGACTGGACAAGCTGGTACAAAAGGCTGGGTCTGTGCTTGGCAGGAGTCTGGACTCACTCAGGACTGTTGTGGAGAGACGCATGCAATGTAAGATGGAGGCCATCTTGGACAATACCAACCCTCCTCTCCACAACATTCTGGCAGGACAGAGAAGCAGCTACAGCTGCAGCAAACGTCTCATCTCACTGCGCTGCAGAACAGAGAGGTTCAGGAGATCCTTTGTTCCCACTGCCATCTATCCATCCATCTATCCATCTATCCATCTATCTACTAACATTAGAGACAGCATGTGTGTGTAACTAATACTGTTAATGATAGCAAATGGGAAACTAACAAGGTAATGACAGCAGAGATGTGGCTAGTAGCTAGAATGGTAGAACAGGTGTAATCATGTCACTGGTAGCACAGATAACTTATAACTATAACAGCACAGGTGTAACTACAAATATCAATGACAGGACAGGTGTAACTACAAACCATAGTATAGCATTGGCCCCTACTCAATTGAACTGGTCTTAGTGAGCCAGTATGCACAATACCAGGCGGCTGGAACTGGTCCAGCTTAAGAGACTGTTGCCATCATCAACAATGAGTCAAAATGTCTTCATCTATCATCTGTTCTACTCTGTTTCTACTTTCCTCTGCTTCTTTCTGACCTAAACACACACACACACACACACACACACACACACAGTATTCGTCTCATATTTCACTCTACTCCTCTGTCTCCGGCTCAGCTCTTCTCTCCCTCTCCTTCAATCTACTTTGCTTCATTGCTCGTTGAGTTGGAGGTCATGTGATCAGTCAGCTGACTGAATTTGCGGTCCCGTCGTTCGCACCCCCCCCCCCCCCCCCCCCCCCCAGGACACGAGTGAAACACACAGCATCATTATCAGCCGCAGCACCCGCTCTGCTCTCTGGTGTCCACTGGGTCCTAAAGCAAAACGATGCGACCTCGCTGCTCCGGCACGTACACTTTCAATGTGCTTATCGTCACCACACATCGTCGCTACACAACAATGTTGTTTGTGAATCAGTTTGTCCCATTCCCTTTTTTACATTTCATGGAGAAGCAGAGGACTGAAGTGAAGTCTGCGTACCCAGTTGAACTATTCAGTGTTGTCTTCAAAATCTAATTATTACCACAATTTAATTCAAAGTTATCATCATCTGGTCTTCTGCTTCTCAATCCAATTAAGAGTTTCTTTTTCTGATCCTATTTTAGGTTCAAAAATCTCATGATCTCTGCTGTTCATGCGTTCATATTAACTCTATTTTGAGGAGTGTTGTGTTGCGTTGTTACATAGAAAAGGTGATTATAAATCTATGCTATTTATTCTGCTGTTTTATTATAGATTTGTCAAGCAAATGAGTAGAAAATCTACCGCAGTCCCACATGGACTCTGTGCCTAAGGCAGAGAAACTGATGTAATTTCTCCACATGAGCAATACTGTCTCGCTGCAGGAGGAGTTTCAGCCTCAAATCTCCGAAGCCTCAGTTTTGGTCAAATTTACGCTTCTGCTCTTGATGAAATTGTCTTTATATACGTTCCATGATGACACTAATACTGATAGATTGTGTCTCTTATTGTTTCAGCTAATCATTGAAGCCATACGGTGTTCACACTGAGTCAAATCAATTCGAGATTAACAATTTGAAAAAGTCTGGCAGAGTTTCCATGAATGAAACTAATACATCTGTTTGTGTCAGCGATCGGTTTTCAGACAGTCAAGATTTGACTTTGGAGTTAATCTCTTTACTTCCAATCAATGCCTGGGGTCAGAGAGGAAATTGGAAATCTTTTAACCTTTGACCCCTGTCACAATAACTGCTTCACCAGCCATTCATTTTGTCCCAGAGGACAACTCTTACAACCCAGGTGTGTTCAGAAATAGAAGAGTGAGTGTGTGTCAAAATATAAGATCTGCAGCTGTCTGTAGAAAAACACACCTTCTCCCGTGATATACAAGAGGAAAAAAACCCTTAAAAAGACCTACTGGCAAATCCAAAGATAGGTAATGACAGAAATGAACTCCGTTTTTAAAGTAAAATATTTTAGTCACTGTAGTTTCAGTTGGATTTCAGTTTCAGCATTAAGTTTTCAGTAGTAATTGCATTTCACAAGAAGGTATTCAATTGCTACTATGAGATTCTAATTATAACGGTGATTATTTGCTTCCATGAAATATAATCAGTGACGCAGATGTGAATCTGGAGATGCTGATGTCCTGCCTCTGGCCTCATTTTACTATAATATACAGCACTTACTACCCACAGGAAATGGTTTACACACCACACCATCAAGTACACACAGGATCTAACCACCAACACATGGGGTCACAGTCTGAATACTGACAATGTACACAGGCTTATAACCTTCTTGTACTCTATGTCAGCGTAGAGTGGAGATTTTTAAGCATAGTGGGATGTACTATAATAAAATATTCTATTACACAATGCCTTTATCATGCGCGCACACATACACACACACACACACACACACACACACACACACACGCATCACTGTCCTCCCCTCCTAATAGACAGAAGGGAGTCTTACAACTCGTCACATGGCTGACTCGTTAAACTCAGACACAAAGAAGAAAGGGTGGTGTGAGTGAAACAAATGACTTCTCCCCAATCATATGAATTTATCAGCTGTAACTTACAAAAAAATAAAGCTGACACTGCTACTGCTGCACTCTGTCCGTCTCATCCTTTACTGATGCATAACTTTTTCAACCCTTTTCTAAATGTGATTGAGAAAATAGGCCTAGATTTGATCAAATAAACCAAAGTTGGACTTTTCTAAGGTAGTTCTAAAAATGAATGAGGGTTGGTGTTATAATTAGGTAGCATTTTTATAGCGTAAGTACTGAAAACATAACTAAATATGTTTGTTTTTTTTTAAAGCTGCAGAATCAAGAAAATTGTTCGTGGTCTTTTCAAATCTAAATGTCTATTTTACAACAGCAAACACACATTAAGTTTATGTAGCTATGAAAGGTGAGTGTACCTGCAGAATCTCATTTAAGAAAAAAAACACCTCAGTTTCTGCTGACATTTTGCTTTAATGCCTCAAAGTTTGGCTGAAAGCGAGATACTCGTGTTTGCCATGCGGGGTTTTACACACTAGAAACAAACACACTCATGTGATTTTCATCTTTCAAAATGGGGTCTGTGTTTTCACCATTATGCAGATATGCCAAAGTCAAATATTTACCTTAGTTTCTGCTGTTATAAATCATAAAAGAGGAAATGCCTCTGAGATATGACCAGCAGGAACAGACACTTTATGTCACATCCACTGAGCCCTGCAGCTAATTACAGTTTTCTAGCTTCTTACAAGCTTTAAATGACACTGTTCCCCCCCTCTTAAGTCAAACTAGTTTGAAGATAATACTGTTTAAACAAAGCTGGTGGTTTTAGTTTTTTTCTTCCACACAGTTCAAAAGGCTCCTGCCACAGTGTCAGACTTTAAAGTCCAGTTCACAAGTCACATTAGAAGAGAGTTCAGAGCAATGACAGATTGTCCCCTGGAGGCTAATCAAACGCAAGAACATCGAAGAGACTCAACCTGACTGGAGGACGAATCCAGCTGTAAATGTTCAATGTAATAGTTTTTTTTAATCAACACCTGGTTTGGCATCTCTACACTCGTCAGAGTTTGACAGTAAATGAACATGTCTGGTAAAATGAGCTTATAGGAAGTTAAAAGGATTCCCTAACAAACAAATAAACATTCCTGAAGGATGTGGGTGATGTTACTTTATATTTTTCTTACTGTGAACAGATACAATGAAAAGACCAAAACTAACATGTGTTGACGCTTCTGCCTTTTTTTTTTTTATTTCATTATAATTTTTTTTTTCTTTTAAAATGGCTCACAAATATTAAATATTAAATATTATAAATATTAGATATATAATATAATCTTAAAGACTCCAACCAATTCCTAAAACAGCTGGACACTGTAGGCTAACGTTACTGAAACAGGAGTAGATTCATTTGATGGGGACTACTTTCAGTGGCACCTTGGAAGAAGCCATGATTGGCCGTTTTGTTTAGTTTTTTTGTTTCTTAACTTCTTAACCTATCTTATTCAAATGTCACCTGTGAGATATTTTTTGATGACCTACCAGCCGAAGCGCGTCGGTCACATAAAGTTCTTCTGTTTACTACAAGTGTTTCTGGAGTTTTGACCTCTGTGGTGGATTAATACACATTAGGTGTGCTAGAGTATATTTATGGCAGCAGAGCAATGTATGATTGACTCTAAATAAACAGAGGCTGTGTTTATGGTAATGACGGAACATGTCATCCACCCAACAGTGTGTCTCAAAACTGGTCTATGAGGTTAAACGAGCTTTGGCTATACACCAATACATGTTAGCAGAATATGTCTGTTCATCATTGGATTTGGTGTTTTCATAAGATTTGTCAACAGTAAAAAATGTTAAGGCTGCAGTCAAATTGTGTGAATTTTGTTGTGAAATAAAATATATATATATATATATCCGCAGGAATCCAGTTTTTAGCTGTGGTCACACAAGACAGTGGCTCAGCAAAGTTAATCCATTTGTCCGTGGAAAATATTTGGTTAGAGAGGCTTGGTGACATAATGAGGACCCACAGAGCTACTTGTTGGACTACAGTAGCTGGTGAGCTAACTGCTAACATGTTAGCCAGCCAGATTTACCAGCTATGCTCAACTGAATGTAGCTAAAGCCTGCTCAAAGTAGCTACATGACGTCATACGTTCGTTTACATATTCATGATGTCATAATGACACTGCTGTTTTTACATACACACACGTTTTAAGATGAAAGTTAAAAAATGAAGTAAAATTAAATGCAACTGACTCCAACTAACTTTGTCAGAGGTTTTATTATTCTTCAAGCTGCTATTATAACATCAATGTCACCAGGACAACCAATGGGGATCAGTGATTGGTCGCTAGCTACACACAGTCACAGCACTCTCACAGCTCATTCTGTGCCTGTCGGCAAGATGAGGCACGGGGGTGCAATGCCAGTCCATGACACATAGCATCCCATTATGCACCATCTCACCTCCCAAAATTACTTTTCAAGTAAATAGAAAAAAGAAATAAAAAGAAATTAATGACACAGATGAACAATTAGTATATCTACTGCAACGTGTGAAATCCATTTGGTGTAACGAGGAAAGTTTTCACTAACAGCAGAACTTTAAATCCTGTTTCTGGCCACTGTGCCGACTCCAAATCTGTTTATAGAAAACACAGGTTTATGCTGATCGAATATTTGCCGTCAAAGCTGCAACTTTGCATCAGTCTCAATCAAAGTCTCAAAGAAACCAGACCAGTGCAAATTACTTTTCTTCTGTTTTCGCTTTCACGGAATTTAAAAAGTCTTTTTCCTGATGTCTTTACTTATATTTATATCTATATATTTTTGCCTGACTTTTCTTTCTCTGCAGAGAAACTGCTTCTACAATATTATTAAATGTGCTTTTGTCAGAGAACCCAGTGTGTTAAAGGTGTTGTCGTTTTCTCTGCCCGAGGATCAAGCTCACTTATTTCTTTTTTAAGAAAAGCCTGACCAAACGAATCTATTTATTAAACTTTCTTGAATGTGCCTGATATTAATACAGAAACGCAGAATGAATTATTCAACTGATGTGAGTCTTTCCTCATCAAAACACTAAGATGATCAAAGTCAGCTCTCTAATAAAACCGTAAGGCTCTCGCTCTCCTTCAGAGCATCACCACTATCATGAGACTGAGCATGAGAGAGAATCTGTGGCCGGCTTCCGTCCCCGCTGGTCCGCTGCTCGGAGTCCAGACATCGAGCCGCCTGGATGATGCAGCTCAGTGCAACAACACACCAGCAGTTATCAACTTGTAGAAAAGGGTGTGATCACATTCCACAGCCACATCATCACAAATAGCATTTCCCTTTTCCTCTCATCTTTTTGTCTACATATCTGTACACAAACCCTCCCCCCTTGCAGCCTGCAGAAGTCAGCAAACAGCTCCCTGATCTACTGGACAAACTGGCCGAACACCCTGCTGAGTCTGTGAGCTCCTTACCTCTCTGCGGCTCCTCTGCTGATTCAACAGTGTGAGATCCTGAGGAAGATATGAGGCGTCCCGAGCAGCTGACCAGCAGCCCTGCATCTACACCCACCGACTGTCTGTCTGTCTGACTGACTGACTGACTGACTGACTGACTGACTGAGTGGGAAGCTGGATCACTGGATGAGTGGATGACTGACTACCATTCAGCTGGAGGCAGCAGAGCAGAAAGTCACTCCCCTCACGGACCAGCTGACTGGCTGCAGGGGTGGATGGGTGACTCTGACTTGCTGTTGTTGTCTTGGTTGTTAAATTACTAACTGCATTCCCGCCTGAATAACTGACTGAAAAACTGACTGAGTAAAACTTAGAAGTGGCCAACTGATTGGCTCACTAACTAACTAACTGGAAGACTGACTAAACCAATAGCACACTAGATGATTAACTGACTAAATGATTAACTAACCACCAACTAAGTGACTGACCAACTATTGAACCAACTAGAAGACTCTTAACCAACTAACTGGCTAACTGACTGACTACCCAAATTAATATCTGAATGAATGAATAATGACTAACTAACTAACAAACTAACTAACCGACTGACTAAATAACAAAATAACCAGTCAACTAAAAACTTTACTGAAGTTTTACTAAATGACTGATTAACTGACAAACTACCTAACTTCGTGGTTTGACGAACTACCTGACTGACTGATTAGTTCACTGTCTGTCTAACTAGCTGACTGGTTACCTGGCTGACTGGTTACCTCCTGAAGTTCAGGTGCAGTTTTGTGGTTTCTCCCGTTCTGCTTTTCCCTCTTCCTTCATTCCTCTTCTGCTGCTTTCTGCATCTCTCTCTCTCTCTCTCTCTCTCTCTCTCTCTCTCTCTCTGTGTGTAATGAGAGGGTGGGGCCAAACTACAGTAAGCCAGCTCTGGACAGACACACACACACACACACACACGTAACAGTTTCCTCCACCAATATGACCCGGGACTGATCTGCTCTGTATTCACTAACTGATAAGGGTGTGTGTGCGTGAGCATGTGTGCGTGCGTGCGTGCGTGGAAACAGAAAAACAGGAAGTAGGTAAGAACTGACAGCGGACAGCCGCAGGTAAACTCTTGAATAAAGGGAAATACATTCTGTATTTTATCTGTCAGCTTCATGCTACTTAACTAAGAGTGGCTTCAGAATGGACTAAACTAAAGCAAATATTAGTGTTATTAATAGATGTTTGTTCAGTGCAGCAGTGGGTGGGGCTGCTGGTTCTTCTGACTGTAGTATAGTATTGAAAATTAAGTTGATTTTAATGAGAGACTCAATATTTCTCATCACAGAAGTCTCTTGGATGATCGTACTGTTATATATAATAGATTTCTTAGTAAGTAGAGTAAGTATCGGGAACAGACGACAAGCTACTTAATGTACCACTGTCAGCGTCTCAGTGTAAGAGAACTGCCTCCTTGCTTTTTGATGATAGCTGCAGTTATGTTCAAACATGGTCTTATTTTCCCAGTTATTTTCATCATGTCCTGAACAAAATCTCACAAATTACTCCACAGTAAAAAAAAAAAAAAGGAGAGGAGAAGGAGGAGAGGAGTCACCTTCTTATCTAGTGATAAAATGAGCAAGAGACGCTAATGAAAAAGAAAAAAGAAAAACAAATCCTATTTCTTTGGTTCCAGCTATCACAGCCTATGAAAATATTACTACTTCCAGAGCAGTTCTGCCCAGCGTTTTATTCATTTCAAACAGAAACAAATATTTTAGCACTGAACTTCTGTCAGTCTGCTCCAAGCAACATCGTGGCATCAGTGTGTCTTCAGCGAGCCGTCAGCCATCACTGCTTCATTCAAACTTCAATCATCCAAAGTGACGATTACACGAGGAGACACCGGAGAAGCAGGAGGAGGAAAGGCTAAAAACCATCTGATACAACTCACTCTTCTTCCCTTTCTTCTCCTCCCTTTGCACAATAAGACAGACATCATACAGATTCCTGACGCATAAAGATTCCTGAAGGTCTTTAGAGCGATATTTAAAAAAAGAAAAAATTGGTTGCTTAAGTTAAACACCTGTGGTTTGGTGTTTTTTGGTCTGGAGCACTGGAGTGATATATTGCTGCCTTTTAGTCCTAGCCCGTTGCAGGTTCACATTGACAAACCAAGATGGCTGACATTACTGTCCAGTTTTGATGATGTCATTCTGCATTATATATGTGCTTTTAGATTTTTTGATGGCTAGCCATAGCGGTAGCTGGTAAACTATTGTAGCTGGCTAACTGGTAACATGCTAGCCAGTCAGAAACATGCTAGTGCTAATCAGACAAAATAGCTCTGTGTTTTCTCTGAACTGTGCTGTTTACTCCCCCTGGCATTTTTTGTCTCAGGATTAGTAACTATTAAATAATTTGTGAAGTTATTGAAGGGTGAGAATTTCATTCAACATACATTCAAAAGACATTTTGAGACTCATAACTGTCTGCAGACCTTTCTTCCTTTAAGGAGCAACTTCTGCTGCGACAGCAGGTTAAACAAAATTGGATTATGCAACACAGCTAATAAGCTACAATGACTTCCTGTACTCTGATACACTGCTGTGTAATTTTCTTAGGCTTCCGTGTGGAGAAACTCCTTTTGTTTTCTGATGCCACGGGGGAAATCCACTCATTCATGTGCTATTCCTCATGGGTTACTACGGTTACCAAATGATCTTGCGTAATTATAAGACATTGCTTCCTTGTGAGTTCCAATGCACAACAGGTAGATTGAGTAGATTGTATATAGCAGCTCGACTTTTCAACTCATTCAAGCCTCTCTGTGAAAAACAATCAGCAGCCTAAAATTTTACTTCCTGTCAGAGATACTATTAGGAAGGTGTGTTTGCGTGTCCGAAGAGCAGATCGAGGCTACTACTGACTAACCTATAGCTTATGGAAAAAAACATGAAATTAATGAATTATCTATTTAAATATAATATCTCGTTTAATTACAAAACTGTACATGTTGTCTTTAATCATTTTAATTCATTTTGGGCCTTCTTTGATAATTCCAACTTTTGTGACTGGAGAGAAGTGGCTGAAAAGAAAACATCTCCTATATGTCTTTCTCTCAGCTGGTTAGCAGCGTCCATGTGTCCAGACGCTGAAGCATCATGCAGCTCATGTTGGTGACCTTTAGGCGACGTTAAAGGCCACCTAACCACAACATAGACAGTTACCATGACAAAACAAGATCTATCACCATCTCTGCAAGGAAACACTGACAGCAGGAGACAATTTTCTGTTACATCAGAATTTATTCATCTCAGCCAATGTCTCTGTGTGCTCTATTCTATTCCTCAAGATGATACCAGGCCAGATGTGAGTGTCAGGAACAGAGAAATTCTCCTGCTATCATCACAAAGCAAGAATCTTTTATCCATTTTATATATTTTTTATCTGTTAAAGGTTACACTTACACCACAGGCCATCCTGCTCTGCTGTGAACTTCTGTTCGTTACTGATTTTCTTAGATAAATCCATATCCTCTCTAGCTTGTGATCCAAATCCAGTAGGACTGCTATCATGGTAAAGAAACAAAAGGCCATACTTGCCACAAATGTTGCACATTTCACATCATTAAAATACTTCAGATCACTTTCAAAAGCAAGAGATGTCAGATTGTTTTCTCTCTCATGAGCAGCATGTGGATATGTGATTAATTGCACAAAAGTTTAGGTGATCATTGGTTAGTCAATTGACAAAAATACTTGTTTTTTTTATAATTGTCATTTTTCTGGAAAGAAAACTGCTGCATAATCTCTGTGTGCATCTCTCAAATGTGGGAATTTTCTGCTTTGATTGTAAACTGAATAACTTTGGGTTTTTTGGTCTGTTGGTTGAATAAGAAGACCTTTGAAGACATCGCCTTTGGCTCTCTGAACTTGTGATGAACACTTTTCCCTATCTGTTCAGACATTAAATCAATATAATTGACAAATTAATTGATAATGACGATAATCACCAGTTGCAGCCCTTGGATCCAGTTTTGGGTTGAATGAATTAAGATCCTGGTATTAGATTTTCCAGGAAAAATACCTGTGGGAATCTGTTAATTTTAGCATGTGTTTTAGGAAGACTCTCCAAACCTTGTTAACTCCAAGCTATTTTCCAGACATTATAATAGTAATTTAGCTGGATCAATGTTGGCGCTGCAGGCTTTAGCTGGCAGCTGACGCAGACCAGCTGAGTGGTTAAATATTGTTGAGAATCACTGATTCAGTCTGGGTTGCCAACTCTCACTCTTTTGGCGTGAGACATCTGCTGTCAGGTTCTGGTTCACGCTGCCAAAACAAATCTCACACCAACTAAGAGGAACCCACACAGAGATTTCTTAATGATTCCAAGACCGATACTTGAAAATTACAGAGAGCACAAAAGCCACAATTTAACTTGAATTTTGCCTCTTTTGCTTTGGTCTACAGGTTCATATCTATTGCTGATTAAAATCAACTTTAAAATACAACTTTTAATGCAACTATGTCACTAATAATGTCATTCACACATCACTGAACGTAAATCCAGGGTTTTGCACAAACGTCCGTACTGATGTTCGGTGTTTTGCACACAACTGTGTATATGTGGGTCTAGAGGTGGGCGATCTGGCCAAAAGATCGTATCACAATCTCTTTAGTTGAACTCATGATCACTAGTTGTGTGCATTTGGTCACCTGGACACAAAGCCTGTCACTTCTGCTCAAAGGTCCAACTCACAAATGTCTGCATCCTGTTTCTGCTCTGATTTTATTCTGAAAGTCCTGACCAGTAGTTGTGATTTAAATCTGTCACTTTGATGCTGTTCTTTGTCCTCAGTGCTGTCTTCTGTTTACAAATTGTGTCACAGCCATTCACACTTTTTGCTTAGTTCATACAGAGTTTTCATTTGGACGGCGCTGTTATTTATTTATGAGGTGCTATATATAAGTTTTTGATTTGAAAGTTCAGTCGCTGCTGACCAGCGAGCTCCGGCTCGTCCCGCCTCGTGTTTCCCAGTATGCAGGCGGGTGGACTGCAACTCCACCATCTTGGACTGCAGCTGGTGATGGTGGTTCTTGTTCTGCTCGGGTGGAGAACCGGGTAGATGTGGCGGTATGGGAAGCTCACCAACCATGCAGAGCAGAACTAGGACTGTCATCACTAGCTACAGTCAACAGGCTAGCTGTTTAACATTTAATGATGGGCTTGTTAGCAGCAACTGAACTTTTAAAATGAAATATCTAAACATAGCCCCTTTTAATGACATGATCTGTACAAGTCATCTGAAAAGTAGATCGTACGGCAAATTAAGATTGTCCACAATATAGGATCATCAGATCACCCACCCCTATGGACCTATATGACCAGTAATTGATTGGCATTAATGTTTTTAGTTTTTCTTAACACCAGACAAATAAGCCGTTACGAAGTTTATACAGTGAACATTTTTCTAAATATAGCAGCTGTTCTTAGGGTGAACCCTGAGCTTCACCACAGTTGTCAGGACAGAACAAGCAAATTACATTAACAATGAATAAGTACGACTACGCAAAACACTCACTGAAAAACACAAGAAATCTCTCACTCCACCACACATACTGCACAACCCCTGTGGCCAACAGCAAGATATCTGTAGGTGCTGTGTAGTCTGACTGTCACAGGAATAAATGACTGTTAGTGATTTAGCCCACACCAAGGAACCCTAACTCTTCTCTCATCAGCTGGGATAAAGTCAGGTCTGACTTTATTTTCTTGTTCAGTCTAAGTACAGGCTTTTCTCAGATCAGCTGTAATAAAAAAAAAAAAAGATCTACAGACTGAGATGGAAACTGTAGTTTGGCAGTTTTGAGCCACATCCCGTGGTCTCCAGTTTCTTAGTTATCAAAGAGATGGTTTTGTTTATCACATGAGCAGGGAGCAGAACAGAGACGGCACTCCCTATTTATATATGATCACCTGTTATCATGAAATTGCATACTTAGGACAGATGAAAATAAACAAAAGCCATCTCCATGACAACTGACCAAACTCCAGCCACAGAAGACAGGGCTGAAAGCTTCAGACATTGTGTTGAGAAATCATCAATTTAAAACCGATAATAAAAAATAATGGTTAATCACTCCCCTTTTTAAAATGAATCATT
The DNA here is from genome assembly GCF_002814215.2 of Seriola lalandi dorsalis. Classification (NCBI taxonomy): domain Eukaryota; kingdom Metazoa; phylum Chordata; class Actinopteri; order Carangiformes; family Carangidae; genus Seriola; species Seriola lalandi. The sequence continues at coordinate 43,202 of NW_019525344.1, forward strand.
GGCAGATCATGATTTGGAGAATGACGACTATTTCATGCTGAGGTAACTGAAAGCAGAAGGTTTACAAGGCACTCAGAAGTGATCATATTGCTGTGGGGGTTGGGGGGCAACATGGCGGCATCAGCAGGAGAGTTTATTCACTCCGTGTCATGTATAGTTCAGACTCCTCATTCTGTTCCACATGATCTGTTTAATAGGGAAATGCAGTGAGGGCAGGCAGAGATGTGAAAGGCCACTGGACCAAACAATGGAATTACTGTGACACAACCACCCACATGACGTGTTTGAACAATACACATGGTTTTTCTTTCGTCTTATGTCCTTATCCTTATTAAACATGCATGTCTCCGTGTGTTTTCTTCCATTAAATTAGCATCAACAGCGGCGCCAAACTCTGACCCCAGCAGCGGCAGAGATGCTGGGAAACATTTACAATCCTTCATCTCCCCATTGGCTGAATGTGAAAAGGGCAACTGGCTCCAAACCAATCTACGACATGGACATGAAGCATAAACACGCTCCAAGACGAAGACAGCAACAACTGCCAGTGAACCTGAGAGAGGCGCACAAGAGCAATTAATTCTGTTAATATATTGGATGGGTCTCGCTGGTACAGAGGAAAAGATACACAACGGACATGGAGATGGAAATCAGCTCACGGCGAGTAATAATCACAACAAAGACAAATAGCATCGGTAGTTAGCTAGCATCGGTTCAACAGGGTCAACTGGTGAGAGGACAGTAAGTGCTGCTTGTTTGTGTGCGTGTGTGTGTGTGTGTGTGTGTGTGTGTGTGTGTGTGTGTGTCAGAGAGACAAAGCATGCAACCACATTCCATAACTGATAGTACAAACCTAACAGGCTGACACAGGACACACACAAATCACTGGTGTCCAACGTAAAACACTGCAACCTGCAGTAGAAACATTCCCTCTGGTCCTCGTCTGCCTGATCAAATTTACCTCACACTTTGCTGTCAGAGATGAAGCAAAATATAAATATTTCTCACATATAAGGACTCCCTGCTGTTGCTGACTGACAACTGAGGGCCGCCATTGCTGGGAGACACGCTGTCAACACCAGGTTGCGTCAATGAAGAAGAACGAATGGAAATTAGTGGAGCACCGTTTAAACTAATCAACGTGTCATATCTCATTTGTTTGCTTTGCACTTTACTCACTGTTTCTTCTTGATTCAACTAAACTCACTTCAGACTCAGAACCAGCAGTCAGGTCTTAGCTGAGCTGAAGGTGGAAAACAATCACTCAGTCACGCAGTTTCTATTACTGCCCTGTTAAAAACACTGCAGGAATGTCCTTTCCCATTTAAAACTGTTTACCCAGGGTCTGGCACTCAGCAGAACACAACCAAGTCATTGTCTGAACAGCTTGTAAACTGTCACCAGTTCAAATCCCAGCTGCTCCCTACAAACGGCAGAAAAAGTCGAGATTATTCTTTTGTCTTCAGGTGTTTTTAAAAACTCAAACTTTAGAAATCAGCAAATCCTCCAACATCACAGAACACAGATAACAGTAGCCATGGTATAGTAAGGTGCACAGAGTTGATCAGGGGGGTGAATGTGATCAAGCTGAACACTCTATTTCCAGAATTTGATTTTGAATTTGAATATGGGAATTTAGATACAGAAAACCTAACCACTGACCAAAGGGATTTATTGTGACTATGAGCATGAAGGAGGACCATTGAGTTCTTTATAGGAGCAAAGTCAATTCTGTGAAAGATCTATAACAACAGATACTGTGAATGTGAGATAGATTTAGAAAACTCTTATCTCCCTTTATTTTTGGATCATCATCTGTATATCAAGAGGTGACAAAGTTATAAGACTCTTATATCCAAGATATATGAACAACTCTTGGCTTTTCCATGTTCATTCTGATGCTAAAACCAGAATTGCTTGGGAGCGAGAGCTGGGGGTAGAGTTTACAGATCAGAGGTGGGATGAGGCTGTAGATAGATACGTTTAAGTACACCTTGTGCAAGGCCGCAATTTACACGATTGAAAGTATTACACAGAGTTCACCTGTCAAAATCTCCATTATCCGAAATCTAGTCAAATGTTGAAGACCAATATGTCAGATGTAACGCTTCCTTTTGTTCATTGAATCGTATGTTTTTCTTTTATCCCAGATTACAGCAGTTCTGGAGTGATTATTCTATGACTTTGACAAAGGTTCTGGGGATCAGTATCAAGATGATATTTGGGGTGTTGACTCTTCACATTTTAATTCCTCACAGTTAGACGTATAAGCCTTTACCTCTCTTTTAGCAAGACAACGTATTTCACATTAACATACATGACATTTTGTCATGTATTTTCATAGAATACTTCAGCCTTATACAAACTTTGCCCCCTGACTGACCCCCCCATCACAGCCTACACTCCCTCCCTGCCCCAATTTCTTTCTCATATTCATTTATTTCTTTATTTTTTCCTATAATTTTGTTTTTCTTATCTCTTCTTTCTCCTTTACTCTGTAGGTTCTCTATATCATTTTCCTGTTTTCACTTTTTATTTATTTATATTACTTATTACAATTAATGTTCACAAGTATACGTATTTGAATGTTGTATCTTCGACATAATTGATATATTTATTCATACATTATAATTTATTATTTGTGTTATTTTCTATACAGAGACTGTGTTTGTGTATGCTTCACCTCAAGGCCTTGTTTGAGGGACTGGGGGATGTTCCTGCTATAAAGGAAAAAAAAAAAAGAGGGAAACATTTGTAATCATATATTTCTATATGCGTTGTTGTACACTGAAGGAAGTTTTAAGACAAAATGTTTTTTATCCCCATAAGCTGAGTTTAGTTTAAGTACGAAAAGATAAAATTCATGTTGCAATGATAAAATCTCGGGTTACGTCACGTCTGAAGCGAGACATCCTGCGTGAGGCCAACATGCTGAGTCGGAACATTCAGCCGCTCACACACTGAGGAGAACAGGTATTAATTGTTGAGACAAAATGTGACTCAGGGAGCGCTCACATTGTTGTTTCCTGCCGGCACAATGGAGACCACTGTGGCTCCGCTGCTGATCACCGTGTCTTAATGTCACGCTCTTAACAGGCTGCGGTGATGTCCACGAGTCAGCAGAAACGGCAGTCGCTGATGTAACGACCGCCTCCTGTTTTCTTTTGGATTAACACCGCAGCTCCAGCGGCAAGCAATTCAGTTTAATGGAGGTGAATGACGGCGTTTGTATGAATTGATGCCCGTCTGTGAGGATAATGTCGGCTTCCAATGGCGTGTTTATCTGACTTTTAATGAACTCCAATTGTTCACATTAGCTGTGTGTTTGAGGATTTTCATTCCAGAGCGAGACAGCGGCCATTTGAAGGAAACGAAGGAAGGAAATATCTGTATCCTGTTATCCTTCATATTCCTGGTGATTTGAAGAGGTGAAAGTAAAGAGCGGCTTCCTGTCAGTCAGTCTCATTTTCCAGGATCATTTCAAAGGGCTGTCACAGTCTTAAAAAGTCAATTTTGAACAAATTCAAACTAACATGTAGCCCATATAGCCAGTCCCTCCAGGATTTCGCAGGCTTTTTTTTGGGATCGCTGCGGGCTAAAACACTTGCTAAAACACAATGTTTAGGTTTTTCTTGTTCTTCATAATTCTGTTTTGAAAATCCTACCAACATGAACATTCAGATTCACATTTATATTTCGTACATTTTTTATTGGTGTCTGAGTATTTATTACGTAATGGCGATGAACGCTGATTGGAGGGGCCCCTTCCCAATTTTTGCCTTGGGCTCCACCGGACCCTAGAATCACCACTGCTTCAGGGTGTTGGCCTTTTACCAGTCTCTGGTGCGGGTTCTGAGGATGAGTGTGGTGAAAAGTCAGCAGTCAGACAAGGTTGTACAGTTGATGTCGCTCCACTTGTTCATGGTTGCAGTTAGCAGGTTTGTTCGCCTCATCCTAGACAAAGGCAGTTGCTTTTTTACAGAGTGGAAAAACTATTTTATAGCAATTTTACCATCTACGGTTAAGAACCCAAAATATTTCCACACTTTATCTGATCAGCCTTGCTCACTAGTGTCCTCTATTTTGATTTATTGACTTAGTTCACTGTTACGTCAATGATACATCAAGCTGATAGTGAATACGAAGAGCGCCCTCTGGTAGCCACAAGGAAAACTGCTTCTAATGATCTGTTGTGCTCAGAGACCGTAAATGTTGAATTCAAACAGCTTGAATATTATTTCTTTCTCACGTTTGGACAAATAAGTGACAGCCCAAGTCACTTCAAGCAAAAGCTTGAGCTGTACATGTCAGACTGAGATCCACGGTGCCCACAGGATGAATCCTAATGTCACTGGCGATCCTTTGACGTTTCATCTAGCACCGTCACCAGGTCCATTCCTCAGTTTGTGCTTTGGTTTATCCGTCTGTTTGCTTCTCCGTCACATTCATTCGAGCCACAGAGCTGCTAGTGAGGCTGTGGGCTACTATCCATCCACTACCTGCTTCTTCTTCTACTGTAAATTCATGAGTGTTTCATATGTTTACACATTTTTACATTTATAATATTTAGGGGTTTTGGATTGTTGGTTGAATGACACGTTACTTTGTGCTCTAGGAAATTGTGATGAACATTTTTCGCGGTTTCCAAGTGTCTTTTTAGACCAAACAACTAATCGAGAAAATAAATGGCAGATAAATTGATAATGAAAATAGTAATTAATTCTACATTGAAGAATCACATGGAGAGAGGAGAGAGGAGAGGAGAGAGGAGAGGAGAGAGGAGATAGGCTCAGGCAGGACTTGGCGGTTAGTTTATTTCTCATCAGTATGAATGAGACACAGTTTTACACACTTCACAAGCTCCATCTGAAGAGCAGCAGATTGGTAAAAGAGAAGATGAAGGTGTGACTCCAGCACACATAGGCATATTTTTTTTGGTGCTTGAGGTTTTTGACTCCCATTCACATGCGCCGCCTGAGGCACAGTTATTGATCCTCACCCTCTGCAGGTCGTATTCTGCGTGGTCCCAGAGGACTCCAACATCCCTGCTGACCAAGCTGCAGCTGCGGCCTTCTCTACACTCCTGATTCTACTCAAACTGGAAAAAGACTGCACCGCCATCTAATCAACACCATGAACGATCTGATGCCACACGCCAAACTCAAGCAGCTAAAGCCAACAACTGCTCCAACCTGAACAACTGTATAGGTCGTACCTACCGCCGTCGCCATGGTTACTGTAATAACGGTCCTGGCTAGGTTAGATTAAGAAAACGGTCGAGATCTGGGTTAAAATAAATATGCCTACTTCCTCAACATCACACGGTCTTTGTTGTCATGGTTGCAATATGAACAGCTACTTCAAGATGGGAATGGAACGCCGCTCTCCTGAGTCATATTCATCCATCCACCACCACCTCCTCCTGACGTGGCTCTCTTTATACTACGTCACCGCACTTTTCCCTTTGCTCCTGTCATAATTACTACGAGTCGCCTAGCAACAAAACATAACAATGGGTCATAATAACCTGCTGCACAGACGACCTATGGGCTCGTTTCTTACAGGAGGACAGTCTTGCTAAAGCGTACTACTCCTGGATCAACCAGAACATTTAAAAAGATCTGGCGACCTTTTCTGCTACTTTTATAAATTTGGACAAATCCCTACTCATTTTTTTTCTCTTGATATTATGTATTCATGTGTGGGACGAATGGAGGCTTTAGTTCATGCCTTCTGAAATAACCCACTACCCTCAAATAACTGACTTAATTTCCCAGTTAAGGCGGAGTTAGCTTCTGGCACAAAAGCAACTTGGTTAAAGTTAAAAAATGATGATGGCCATGTTTAAATAAAACCAATGTTGACTTGTTGAGAGGAAATGGGAAACAAAGAGCAGTGTCTCCTCCGACCTCCTCCCTGCTATGAACTCTCCTCTATAACATTGTCACCACCTCTCCTCCTGACAGTCATTTACACAGCTGGAGGCGCTCGTCAGGTACACGAGCATTTTCACAAAGAAATGATGCTGTGGTTCGTCCTTGGAGAACGGTCTCCTTCACTCATCAGCCCAAAAGAAAACATGTGACCTGAGGAAAGAAACGCAGCAGGAAAAAGAACGAAGGTACGGAGGAAGAAGAGGCTAACGACAACGCTCCGCTTTAAAAATGGATGAGTCTCCAGCCTCCAGCAGATCGCCTGTATGCGTGCGTTTGACAGTCAGAATGGAGTGTGAGCCGTCTTGCATCATGTGCTGCCATGTGTGTGTGTGTTTGTGTGTGTGTGTGTGTGTGTGTGTGTGTGTGTGTGTCATTTAGTTATTTACCAGTGGTTTTTATTGTTTCTCATATTTCACACACTGCCTGCTGATGATATTTATGTGCGTGAGAGAGAAAGAGACGCCTCTGTTTGACTTATAATGAAGTCACGTCAGCTGAAGCTCAACGTATGAGTCACGAGTGCCCGAACGAGGAGGAGGAGGAGAAAACAATGCGGTCAGGGAGGGGAAGAAAAGAGAAGTTAGAGGAGGGGACCGAGGAGGAGGAAGACGACGAGAAGGAAAGAAAGGAGTTAGAGGAAGAGGAGGAGTAGGAAAGACCAGAGGAAGCATCAGGAGGTCAAGAGTGTGAGGAAGAGGCGAGGGTGCAGGAGGGAATAAGGAAAAAGAAAAGATAGAGCAAAAAGGATGAGGAAATAAAAAGGGAACAGGAGAAAGTGAACAGAATGATGAACAGAGAAAATAGAAAAGAGGAAGAAAGGAAAGAAGTAAGAAAAGACAAAAGAAGGAAGAGGAGGACAAGAGAGAGGGAGAGGAAGGAGAGAAATTAAAACGACTGAAGGAGAAAAGAGAAAATGAAATTAAGCTGAGTCAAACAGCAGCTGTGCAGATTTTTAAATATGTGCTTTATGCTTTTCCAAGCAGTCTGACGTTTACTGCAGCAAACAAACACAACCAGACACACAAGACTACAATATAGGCACTTTAAAGGTTCTTTTTTTATTATTATTATTATTTCAAGCTCTCACTGAAAACATCTCAAATAAGAAAATTTAACCTACCAGACATAAAGACATTCAGTCATCCAGGACTGTCTGATTACACGCTGCACACACAATCACAGAGACTGTTGTCTAATATGTTAAAAACAGGTGATTTTTCCGACTGCACATATAAAAACTGATTTTTTTTTAAATTAGATTTTAAAATTTGGTTCAGCTGAGTTCTGCAACACAAAGTAGTAGCAGTAAACAGAACACATGGGCCGGCCAATAACTGTGCTGTGTTCAGAGCTTAATAAAATACGTAGGGCTGATGAACAGTAACGTTAAACAAGGGGCTACAGGCAGGAGCTGGTTAGCATAGCTTAGCATTTATTGTTTGAACACAGAGAGTAATTCCTCATAATTTGTTATCAAAGCTGTTGTACAGCTGCTTACGTTGGAAGTATCAAAAAAAGTATAAACTTGGTATCAAAAATGATGATGTTGTATAATTTAGTGTCACTTAAATTCTTAATATGAAAACAATTACTGTCAAGGACAACACAATTTAATAATCTGAGGAAACAAATTTAGTAATGTGGGTACAAATGACTAAATCAGGGTAATGAAATGAGTACTATGTTATAATTACTCATTTTTGAATGAATGATTTATTAAAGATTTCTCTCCATTTTAACAGATATTTGTTACGTGTTTTAAGACAATACATGAAACATCTAAGCTTCCTCAACTTGTTTCCAACTTTGATATTTAAGGTGTATTTAAATGCTGTCCTTCCACGGTCTGCAGAATGAATAAATAACCTAAGTGTGGATGTATGGCAGGAAGCTGCAGTGACTCCCAGTGGATTCAGCTCTATATGACCTCAGCCATAAATAATGAATTCCTCCTCCAAACCATCCAGAGAGGAGAGCGAGTCTGACTGTAGTTTGTAGGCTGCTGCCTGTGGACCGCAACTCATCTGAAGGCCAATGTCTCTGTGACGTTAATGAGGAAAAGACAGTGGATAGATGATGATGATGAGGATGAAGAGGAGGAGAGAGAGGAGGATGAAACTAAACGATTAAATGTTTTTATATCTAAACTGCAGCTTTAATTATGGATATAGAACAATCTGGTATTCCACTATCAGGAAACGTTTGGAAAACAGTCAATATAATTTTATGGTTTTTTCCCCTTTATTTATCTGTTAATAATCTCACGGAGACTCTTAACGTTTATATCTTGTGGCCCCTTGGACGGGCCCCTTGGGATCAGGGCCGACTTACATGATGAACAAGCTGCAGGAGGTGATGCTTTCAGTCCGCCACTGTTGATTTAAAAAGCTGTTTACTGAAAAGTACATGTGCAAGTACTAAAATGACACGTTATAAACATTGCTGCAATACATTTTTAAAAAAAGGGAGAGGGAGGGGTTGAAGAAAAATATATGATGAGGTTACAGAAAAACTTTTAGGCAAAAGTGCATTAAAAAGTCAACTTATAAGGAGCGCATCATTACAGTGTTCCTGAGTGAGAATCACACCAGAGCTCCAATGTCCAAAGCAACAAGAAATTGCTTCCCTACTGCACCCAGCGACCGCACGCGCTCCAGGTTAAGGTTATAGCAGTTTGCAAACACTGTTGTGACGCGTTACTGCCACCAACTGGAATAGAGTGTGGATCAGGAAAAGTGTATGCGTGGAACACCAGAACGATGTGGACTCCAAATATAGTTTGAGTGAAACGGTGTGCACGTCTGTACGACCAGAGAAAAGTCTGGATTTGTCAGTGGACGTCAGCATGTATGTCCCCGCATTAACTAACCATCAACTCTAAACACACCGCTGCCTTCCTCAGTGCAGCCTCACAAGCAGACCAAACGTAGACAATTAATCAAATATGACAATCATTTCAAAATAGTAATAGTAATATGCCAAGGTAAATGCGTAGTGTGTTTTCTTTACTATTCACAAACTGCTACACCCCCCCCGACTCTCTGCCTGTAGCATGTACTGTATCTGTGGAGGGAGGGTCACGTTACATTTCCACCGCATGTATATTTATTTTATTATAATATTATGAGTTTCCAGCAACGTCGCAGATAACTTCCACTTAACGGACTGAATGGGAGCGCCCGGTCGACCTGTGGCTGGTTTCTTCACTATCTTTTACACCACTAACCTACAGACCCTGACCTTTCACAGGCAGGTGAAGGGAGATCTTTGTTGAATAGAAGTGTAATGTGACCATGCTTTTACAGAGAGTCAGCTGAGTGCGTTGAGTTGTCACCTCTCTGAACATGGAGCTTTGCCCTCCAGCAGCCACTGACCCCCCCACCCCC
>NW_019525344.1:52951-60866 GCF_002814215.2 Seriola lalandi dorsalis
CCACACCCGTCCTCTGCTGCAGCTGCTGATTTGGCTCCTTTCCTTTGTTTCATTCTCTCGCAGGACTTTTTTTATGCGACTTTGGTTTTCATTCCATAAAAACTCGGTCTGAAATATAATGAAGTACGATCCTAAAATAAAATAGTAAAATGAAACGAGCAAATGAAACTTGTGCTTTGATCATCTCGCTACCTTGAGCTCCTGTAGGGAGAAGCGTTTTGATTGGATGTGAGGTCTTGAAGTCTGTGAAGCTTTAATTAAACAGAGCTCGTTACCCAATCGGGAGCCAGCAGTTTAGATTAAAAGCTCTCTGATTGCAGTCTGAAAATTCTGAACGAAAAAAAAATTTAAAAAATCTAATTAGGACTGTGAATTTGAAAACACACCTTCATTACAACAATTAAAAGCATAAATCATTCGAAAAGGACACGACGCCAAACAACGGAGAGACGCCACCTCTTCTTCTCCGTCCTCAGAGAGCCGGGGAGAGTGCAGTGGGAGGGATGGCAGCAGCAGATGTAGCATCGTGACCAGTAACTCTTTGCACTTGGAAAACAACTCCACACCACTCCTCCTCCTCCTCCTCCTCCTCCTCGTTTTCTCTCCTTTCTTCACCTTCTCTCTCCCTTCTCTCCTTCTGCCTCCGTCACCAGGCAACTGGCCTTTCCTCCCTCCCTCTGCTTTTTCTCGTTCTCTCACATCTTTGTCACTCCCCCTTTTTCACATGCATCAAACCTCTCTCCCTCCCTGCCCATGCATCATATGTAAGGTTTATACTCAATGTTTTACGATGTGATGGATTATGAAATGAGCCAAGATATCTGTCCAATAATTTCATCACTTAAACCCATTTCAGAAGCAACATGTGACATCCCTGCTCTCTCACCTCTCTGCTAGAGAAACCCGATCTCTGAAAAATGTCATCCACCTATAAATAATCTGAATTATAAAACACATTTTGTAGTAAACGTCATGCAACTTGGATTCATTGATAGTTAACACATCTGTAAAGTGTTCACTGCCAACACAACATGTCTATATAAATACACACTGACCGTGTATTTCATTGGTTTTTCTACAGTACCTGCTTCTGCAACTAAAGCATGATTATCATATTGATGGTTCTGTTCCGGAGGTTTCCCCATAGGAGATTGGTTAGCAGAGACAGGAAGCAGCGTTTTCAAACCAAAACGATCTCCATCAGGACGACCGTCTTAGCTCCCTGTCAGAAACTATCTCCACCCACACTAACACACCTGAAAACACATACATACCTGGGCAATCACGTACACCGGGCATGCGTGAGCCGGTGTAGAAGAGGAAGTAGATCGTCTTCTCTGCAGTTGATTAGTTGCGAAAAATAAAAAAATAAAAAATAGAACAAACGAGGACAGATGTAGCGTTAAAATGCAGAAGTGAACTCCTCAACAGCTGCTAGCAACGACAACAAGGTAATGCTTGTATTTCCTTATTCATGTTGCCTTCACCGCTGGTAGTTGAGGCCGATGACACCCAATCAGGGAGCGACCGCGGGGTTTCTGCTGTCAGAGGTTTTCGAACTAAAACAGGTTCAGCATCGTTACCAAAAGTTTTATCGTGACGTAGCAGTGTGGACGTATGGACAGAAGGCTTTGTCTGAACCTACCACTGAGCATAAATGAGCCTCAACTCCACAGAAGCAACACACCTAAGGACTCACCTGACGGCCTGCCACCAAAGCGTGGCAGAGAAGCCGAGCCACATAGATTATACAGTCTCACCTGTACACCACAATCTCCAGACAACAGAGCAGGCGTACCACACCACATGGGGAAATAAACTATACCGAGGGGCAACACACACAATTAATGTGAACAATTATCTGGTAGTTCAAATCCCTTCAAACGTTTCTTTTTGTGCCTGTATGTTGATTAATAATCCTTGAAACTAAGAACTTGATTCGATTTTCGATGGAGGACGTTAAAGCATCTGATCAACCAGAGAGCTGAGATCATTTTTAGATAGACCGCCCATGAATTAACAGACTGAAAAGTAATGACATCTATACGTCACTGCCAAGAACGCACCGGGGGACTGAACACAATCTGTACTCGTTTCTCTCATCTCTCATTCATCCTCTCTCTTTGCTTCTTTCAGTCTTTCGTGTGGTAAACGTCTTTTATTCGCTGCTAGAATCGTCTGTTCTGTCTTTATTTCTACCTCCACAGCCTTCATCTGCAACGTCAGGGATTCCTCTCCTAGTGTTTGGAAGATGAAAATGATTCAGTCTCTCTTCTGTCTTTCTGTAGCCTGCCGTGACAGATAGAGATTTTTTTTAAATACTTTTGCATCAAACAGGCTTTGATGCGGAGATGTAGGAACTTGGAGGCAGAACCCCTGTACAGCCTTTACAATGTCCTTTGGTTCTGGGGGAAACCTTGACATTTTCATTTTTCTGCACATTATATATATATTATTTTTATTTTTATTGTTTTTCATTACCGCTCTCTCCACTTTGACAGACAGGAGTCGGACCAGGGCAGAGTGATCCCCTATTAAATTGCTGCCTTGACATTTTGTGATGTGGCAGCATCTCTCTTCTTTGTCTCTTCCATGCCGTGAGAATAAAAGGTGTCTGCTTTAACACTTCGGAGGGACATTTCCACAGAACTGGATTCACATTTTCCTCCACCACAGAGCTAAATAAGACTGATGGAAGAAAAAGAGCATGAAATGTAACTTCCACTTATGTGGAAGAAAGATGGGAGTGCACTAGACATTAATGTGTTTTCATTTCGCTGATGTTCAGCTCGATCTGAACACAGGCAGAAGATGGTATCACAATCAGAGTAATCTGTTCCAGAGCGAGCCAGTAGAAACAGTTCTCTAAAGCGAGGCTCAAACAGGGGCAGGGTTAGATGTTCAGAGGTTTACAATAAGGCATGAACATTGAAAGTTCAGTCTCCTTGAGCAAGGCACTTGCATAACCAGGATTATTAGAGGTTCAGTTGTCTACAGTTCTTTGCAATGCCAATGGAATCGCTGTGATACGCAGAGTAGCTGGGGCCACGTACATCTGCACAGATGTTTCCAATCAAATTCAACAATGGTGAACTTTGATCCTAGAATTTGAACTTTTTTTTTTTTTTTTTAAATCAGACGGAGAGCTGGAGAGTCCAGACGAGAGAGAGGAGCACTAACTGTTCCAGGAGTTTAATGGTACAAATAGATCATTTGAATAAACTATTTTAACAATTTGTCCTATTAGTGACAGAGCTGAGCTAAGAAGCTAATGAGTTCTTTACTGGAGGCAGTGGTGTTTCAAACATAATGCCAAGGGCTGGGGCAGTAAGTGGAGGGAGAGAAAGAGAGAGAAAATGGAGAGATTATGGCATGATAATAGTCGCTATTATGACTGACTAGCACTTCCTTGGCTGGTTAGTGAGTTAGCAGCTAGCTCACCAGCTACAGCAGATCATTAACTAGCCCTGACAGTAGTATGTTACAATTTACCAACTAGCCCATGTCAATCCAACAACCAGCCATCGCTAATGTATCAGCGCAGGTATGTATTCTGTTTGAAGCACGGCTTAATTGTCATTTAGTTACTGTTCTCTTTTGTGAAAGACAGAAATCAGTGGAACAAGAACGTGCAAAATATGACCCAACTCCAACTGCCAGGTCCTATCACAGCGTGCTTTGAATCGCACGTTACAGGTTCATTATTGACCAAGTTGAAATTTCAAGCAGGCAGACCAGAAAACCAGCAAAATAAAATCACAAAAGTCGCTCATAAAATTCAAAAAATGGACTCATCAAAAGCCGATATATTTGTCCAATAGCAAGGCACTAACACTGACACGGTTGGAAGTACAAGCTTCCCAAGTCAAGTTGTTAACAATACTACACTGTGAAAGCCCAGTTCCCTGAAGCAAGACACTAACATGCCAGGATCTGAACTTCACTTTCCTGAAGCAATGTGCTAATACCACCAGGGTTATACAGGTGCTAATACCACCAGGGTTATACAGGTGCTAATACCACCAGGGTTATACAGTGGGTTCAGCTCTCTAAGATAAGGGACAAACACTGCCATCCATGACAGATCACCGTGTTGACCAATACTGTGTAAAGTATGCACAAGAATATTTTATTCATACTGGATGTTTTTAGGAAGTGTTTATTTGCCTGGTAATCTGACTGTGCTGTAAAGGGAAGTCACAGATGAGAAATTAAATGCAGCTTATTAATAATTAATATCACCAGCAGCAGTGGATGTACTATATTCACAGAAACGTTAGACTGGGGAGCTCCCAGTGTGTGTGTGTGTGTGTGTGTGTCTGTGTGTGTGTGTGTAGATGAGGGCTGTGTTTTTGTCTCAAATGTTGAGTCTTATCCTGTTTGGCTGCATGTGATCCCAGGTGTGTGAGACTGTGTTTCTAAAATCAATACCGACGTTTCAGGGATGTTGTTTCAGTGCGAGTGTCATGCGTCTGCGTTTGTCTTCCAACAATCTGATGTCCAAACTGCTGCGGAGATGCATCATACGACTTTCCCACAAGTCACATGACGATTTGCGGTAAAGGTGGGATGCACCACGAGTTAATGAATGAAATCTATGAAACCTAGCATACAGACAAGACAGGAAGATGCAGATATCAATATTTGCCAGTAGTAGAATTAGACAATGATATCTCAGCCATTAGTATTTGTTTAATATAATCAGATATGAAAAACACTTTATTTCTTAGAACATTTGTTTTAAATGTAATTTTGTCCATGTTTGTCATATTGTGCTAAATATCAATAGTGACTAATGTTTTTATTGATAAGGTAATAATGATTTCAACCAATGCGTCCGGCTTTTTAGTCAAAGATGACAGTAACACATCTAACTACATTTTAAACACTCAGCAGATATCAATGTAAACACCACAAAACAAAAATATATTAAACTTGAACTGAAAAGAAATGATTGTTGTTTGTTTGTTTGCCTGATGTAGCTACATTGTAAACTGGCTGACTCACTTTGCACATCTGTAAATGGTGTCTGCCAATTATATTCCTTGTTAGAGTCTAAATAATTAGTTGTCCCTACTGTAAGTTTTCACTATTTGTGTTTGTACTTCCCTATTCATGAGCATTGTTTGCTTTGTTATTGGTCATTATCAGAGAATTCCCTCTGGCCAATTAGGGCAGCTTGTTAGAGGGCAGCTCTTCAATGCTTTATATTTGTGACCAGAGCTGCAGCTACTGTTCACACTGAATTCATGTCCTCTGGATTTTTTTCAGGTCAGTGGCTGTTTTAGCAACAAGAGAGAGGAGTTTGGAAAATTTTGAATTCTTTTTATACTTTTTTTTCCAACTGAGCTGTTTTCCTGTCAGCGACATGGAGAAGGTTTTACAACGGCATTTTTAAAAAGCGTTTCAGAATCTGATTGGGGAAATAAAAAGGTAACACTTTATTTGAGGGATGGTTGATTTCCTGTTCATTACAGAGGAAGTTTCTTGAGATGAAATCTAATGTCATGGAAACCAGAGACAGAGTTGTGGGGTTAGTTTAGTATGGCTAGTTAAAAGCCAGGTTGAAAGGATCAAATATTATAACAACCGAACAGAGAGCTATTAGGACCTACTGTATATGTCTCAGTAATGTAGTTAGAATTTTTATTTGTACTTAACCGTGAACTGAAAAGGCCTTTTTTTGTTATAGATCAGCTGTATCTGAGGTCTTTTCCATTTCATGTTGTAAAGGCTGTGAGGTTTTTTTTTTTTTTTTTTTTTTTTATTCCTCGTGTCCCTCGTCTCTCCTCTCCTCTCAAGTTGAGAAGAGTTTGCTTGATGTACATCAGAAGTCTCTGCACGGTTCATTGTCGGGACGACTTCAAGGGAAAACCGTGCTAGTTTGGATACGAGCGAACCCAAAGAGAGTTGCGTGAGAGAGAGGTAGAAAGAGAGAGAGAAGCAGCAGGAGAGACGAGCGGGAGATGAATCACATTCGAAGAAGAAGACAGGGTGAAAATGAAGTGTGGAGCAGGGAAAGAGAGGGATTAAGTGAAAGAAAGTCAGATTCTGAAAGAACAAACCCTGCCGCTTTAAACACCCGTTCACATCTAGTCAGATAAATACTAGCCAGCCACAAATTAGGGTGATAGGGGGATATGAATAAAATCTTTTAGTACGCTGTGATTTAATGTCACAATAAAATATAGAAATCTATGTGCTTCATTACAATGAGCCAAAAATATCCTAGAAATTCAATTTTGCCATAAAACAGATCTGCACTATGATTTAAAACTTTTTCACAGCAGAGGTTTTGTCACTGCAGGACGAGCACGTGATACTAATAACAGCAACAATGGCTTCCATTCGTCCCAGTAAGGTAAGACAGTGAAGGACCTACATGGAATTTAACCATCATTATTCAGCTCATTTACACCCGTGATTGTCCCACTGTGACATGTCAAAATATCCTCTACCAGATCTTCACATTTTTTGACTCGCTGCGCTTGTTTCTTTTTTAGCTGGGCTAGTTTCAATAACGTCTTAGTATAGTTTTCTGCTCACTGACGAGGGAGGCTAATTGGCATATTCATGACTGCATCATATTTGCATTGAGCTGCTTTCAGCCCTTTGTCTGCTCACTTCTCTCCTGCTCTCTGTGCTCATATACACAGTATTTGAATACAGCCGAGCTCATAATCAAACTGCTCTTATTTACATGTTTTTCTGTTCGGTGACTGAAACGCAGTCCATTTCCAAGCTGCTGCTAAGATCCTGATTTGGTCACCATGACGTCATCTGACAAAATCACCAGACGCATAAGTTAAAGACAAAGACTGTGCTGGGATTTCAGACGGATTAACTTGTATAATAATCACTCAGAGAGACGGAGAAGCTCATTAACGTTCAGCTGCCATGCAGTCAGGCGAACGGCAGTTTGCGCCAATTCATTTTTGTAAGAGCGACAGCCAATGGGGAAACTCCGGCCGACAGGTGGGAGAACTTCATCACTCAGTCGGATGGCGTTCAGTGTAACTTCTCGTCACTCAGGTTTCTCATGTTTGGTAATTACGACTGATGCTTCATTGTGTCCCACTGGCACAAATCTTCTTCTTTGTCAAAACCTGTCGCCTACATTACCCACAAAGCACCTCATAGTGACCACTGAGGGTTTGGTGAGGGATTCCAGTAAATTCTGCTAGTAACAGCTAACGTAGCCTCGAGCTGCTGGTTAACTCCAAAGCCCCAGATTTTGTTTTTCATTTTCAAACTCGTGGTCTTCGGTCCCTGTCGAAACTGACTTAATGACATCACTTGAGGAAATTTACCAGACTTCACACAGCTCCCTCTGAAGGCTTTACACAACTCACATGCAGTAGCACTCCAAGACCTACAAACAGATTTTGATGTGAAAAAACTAAAGAACAAGCCAAAAAAGCTCAAACAAAGACCTGCGTCTCAGGTGTCAAGTTATACCGTCCAGTTACTGAAAGGCAATCCACAGCCTCCAGCCAATCCCAACCAGTGGCAGTGGCAAAGGTGTAACAGCCAAGAAGGCGGACAATTCATGCAAGTTATGTAAAAAGTGGCTTATGTTGAACTGTTACGATATAGAGTAAAAGGCATCTGAGAAATAAATTTTACATTATACATTGACATTATCTAATTTGGCTGACGCAGAAAGTAAAAAAAAAAGTTACACATTATCCAAAGACTTCAGTGTCCTGTTGCCTGACTTCATATTCGGAGACCGCAGCATAAAGATGGAGAAATCCTTCAGAGAACAGTGAACCTCTGCTGTATATAAATCAACATTAGCCTCCATCATTAAAACAGCACTAGAGGGCGAGGAGTCCCTGTCATGAGAAGTTGTAATCCTGGTATTTATGAGTGAGGATAAAAGTGGCAGCTGAGGGGAGAGGATGTACTGCCG
>NW_019525344.1:60914-61732 GCF_002814215.2 Seriola lalandi dorsalis
TTATGGGATTAGATAAGAGCACAATAGCAATGAAAAAAATATATCACATATATAAATGCAGTTTAGATCATTTGCGCCTGATGGACATGAAACATCAAAAAGAAGAAATGAGTGTGAGAAGGATATGAGAAAAAATGTGAAATATGAAAACAGAGATACTAGTTTTACATTTCTTTTAATATAAATAATTGGTTTATACTCTAACAACATTGGTCATGTATGGGGCCTTAAAGCGATATTTCACTTTGTCTGATTATCTGTTAAAACAGAAGGTCAAACTATAAAATCAGCTGCCCTGGAGATCTAACGTCACCTGACTGACGTTTGGCATTTTATCCGTTCTCAGAAAGGTTTCATGATTTCCATGATAAAAAAAAAAAGGATTCTGATTAGATAAGATTATCCTCTCCACTCACCTTTCAGTGCAGGTATAACTGACTCAAATGCCAAGTTGGTTCTATCTTTAAAGTTTTCAGTTAAATGTTAGTAAGTGATGGTGACACTGGACCCCCAGAGCAATCAATATAGCTGACATGCCTCAATCTCCAACAGAGATTAAGTCTGTCCTTCCACAGTGGAATAACGCTTTAAAAGACAAGGCAGTAGATCAATTTGGAACAATACGTCTCTCCTGGTCTATGATCTGGTCTTTAATGATATAAAATGTAGGCTGTTTTCCTCCATTGCACATGTAACATGCTGTACCCATATTCATCCTACGATATGAAACCTGCAATCAGCCAAGTCTGACACCATCATGGAGGTTAGCCGTGTCCAACATGTATATGTAAAAATTTAATGTTATATGTAATGTAAAA
>NW_019525344.1:61860-129360 GCF_002814215.2 Seriola lalandi dorsalis
TCAGTCTTTGTCATCCTAAGTCTTTTAAACCCTGGCTCTCCCTCACACCCACATCCTGTTTATCCGGCTGTGAATTATACAGACTGACTGGACTGAACTGAGTGAGACACTGGAGATCCAGTCGTTAACCTGAATGTGTCACAGCATCTCCATCCTTGAGACAACAAGAAAAGACAAGTACAAACAATACAGAGACCCTAAAGCAACACGAAGGGTTGGACTGGTTATATACACAGTACCGGTCACACACTTTGGACACACTTTAATGGGAAAGTTTGTCCCAAACATTTGACTGGTACTGTGTGCTGTTTCATTATTAACTATTAACTATTAGTTTCAATGGATCACGTTTAATCATGACAACTACACAATGTTTTAAAATGAGCCAGTCAACTAGTAGCATCGGTTCACTGCCTAATCCATACGCTGATAATTGTCAGACATGACTGTCGATGGGCCTGACACCTGGACACAACAGCTGATCGTCACTCCACAATATGACAAATATCATAACCAAACAGTTGTGCCCCTAATTTAAACACAGAATGTCAAACTCTATATCTATGTGTATATGATAACAAAATAGTTTCATAATATTTTATGCTGGAAACACATATGTAATCCTATGAAAGATATTCTCCAGATGAAAGGGAACATGCTTGTGTGGGACAGACCCCAACACACTCACTTCACATAAGGATAAGCAGAAGCCCTTTACGTTTAAGAAGCTCAAACCGCTGTATTCTTGGGAGGTGAATGTCATCAGTTTTGCAGACATGAGTCATAAAATAGCTGTGAAACCTTAACCTGATGAAAGGAGCATGAATGTCTGTGCCAGATTTCAAGGCAGCATTTCCTGTAGTTTCACTCAGAACCAAAAATGTTCAGCTGAAATGCCAACCCGACGGTCACCGGCCCCGCTGCAGCCACGCCGCTAACATGCTACTGAGGAAAATAACTTGAAACGACGAATCATTTAGCAAAGTTGCTGATGGATGACCTAATCGTTCCACCTCTATTTTAATATGAGCCGAAGTGGCAGATACACAGGGACTTGGTGTTGTATTCAAGTGCTGCATTAAGTGCTGAGAATCCAGCCAATACGAATCTTGTTTCTTCATCTTTGAGGCCGTTTTCCTGACATTTCATGAAGATCCTTTGCTGTGCAGTCCTTCAGGTGGCATAGATTATTCTTCGAGGTTTTGCAGCCAATGATACATGCTAAGGACACATCGTTGAGGTGTTGCAGCATGGACTAGAATAGCAGGTAGCAGTCAGGGCTACACAGACAACAAAGAGGGTTTACAGCAGAACCATCAGAATCATCCAGTTTTGGCCTGTTGTTAGCTGAAAGCTGCTGTCTGGTGTGATGAATCCCTGCCACAACTGAGTATTGAGTTTATACTGACCAGCTTTTATTCATTCCAGCTCCCGGTTGCAATTTAGCTCATTAGCTCTGTGAAGAAATGTGGGTTTTTTGGCTCCAACCAGCCATTGAGCTTTAACTCTTTCTGCCAAGAATCATTCCTATCACTAAAACTTAATTCCGCTCACAGACAGTACTCCCAGGAAAGAACACACACACACTAGAATTGGAGAGGAGTGTTACTGCAGTCAGGCCCCTCGGTATCAGGTGGAAATCTTATCTATGCATTAATCATCTTAGGAAAGGCTGAATCCTGCTGTTCCTGGTCAATACACTGCAGGTGGGCGGCAGGAGGAGGAGGAGGAGAGCGAGACAGTGGCAGAGACAAAGAGAGACAGAGAGCGAGAAGAAAAGGGCACACTGGTTAGCAGGAGCCCCGTCCCAGAGTTAAAAGGTCAGAGAGAATCATCACAGCAAAACACCTAACCTCAACTCTCACGGTCCTCCCTGGATTCACCTCAAAAGTACAGCTGGATTTTCAAACATTACCATGGCAACTGATGAAAGTGCACCTCATGGAGACTAAATAACGGTGGCATGAAAGAGCTACAGGCCTGAACATGTGGGAATAGTTTGACTTAGAGTTGTTGTCATACCATTTTTTTTCCTTACGCATTACAATACATGTGTATTGGCCAATACGGCGAAACAATCCAATACCATTGCGTTAAAGTTACTACCCCTGTATGGATGTGATAGTGCTGTCGTTGCTGTGTGGCATGGCTCAGGTTAAACATTTAGTAAAACATTAACAGATACCAGAATGCTACAGAATCTTTTTTTTTTTAATCTAATTTGACTTTTAGTCATAGAAAAATAAATCTAGGAATAAATAACAATTCCTATTGTCCGAACACCATTGCCACAGCTCCAAATTAAAGTCTTATATACTGTACAGTTGCATTTCTACTGGTGGGACTTTCCAGCTGTAACATGTCGCCAAACTGCTGACATGTTGCTAACAGCTAAAGTTACACTATTTAACAGAAATCAATTCTTCTTCGCCGCTATAAAACAGTATTTGCCAATGGCTACACAGCTCAACTTCCTGTGTAGACTAATGTTTTAGAGCAACGAGGGAAGACTTCATTTCCAGGAAAATTTCTGGTTTATCTGGGTGTGAAACTAGTTTATCAATAAATTGAGTGGTATCCGATTGGTATAGACTCGTGTAATCGCTGATACCTGCAGTATTTTAGGAAGTATCAGAGGCATTCTTCATACTAGTGTCGGTATCAGACAACTCTACTTTCAACTTCAACCAGTGCATAAGTAACATTACAGAAGCCCTCTGTGGGAAGATTTGAAATAGTAGAAATGGGAACAATTCAAACTGTACATGGATGAAGAGGGATATGTGAATCACCACAGAGGCACTATTTCTCAAACTAAAGGTGGTGGGATGATTAACAAGATCTGAAGAAACATTTCTGCTGCACAACATTCTGTTTATTTTTCAGACTTTTTCAAAACTAGCTTTTTTCTTATTTGAAGCTGGATAGTTTTACTCAGGGCTGATTTTTGGACATTGTGGTGCCCTATACGAGACATCCCCCTGTGCCCAACAGGGGATTTCATATTTTCTTTACAATTCAGGATATGGTATGGAACATAACCTGTGTATGTACTGAATGATTCTGACAATATTCCACATGGTCTTTGTCTATACGAGCGTCTTTGACGCCTCCACAGACAGTCCCTGTCGTCTCTGTACTGAGCTGCAGGTATTGAGTGTGAGACGTTCACCTCCAGCCGTCCTGACCACGTTTTATCATCCTATCCTATTCTCCAGCTCACAATGCAGCCCTTAGACCTGCGTTAAAATGTGTGAGGCAGTTTAGATATGTTTTACAGCTAAAAAGCTCTGCATTAACAAAATGTAACCTGCTGGTTTCCTATTATGTTTTATATGGTGGTGTCCTGTAATAATGTCTGAGAGAGAATGTCAGTGTGGCTCTTTTACAGAAAGGTCCGACAGACACACTTTCTGCTGTTATTTTTCACCAAACCGCAGCACTTTAGAGGTGTGTAAAGTGCTGCTGTAAAATGTCACTGAAACAGACACGACTGTATCTTTCACTGCTGCTCGCTGCCATATAATGAACTGAAATTGGCTTTTTTAAAAATTATTTTGTGGGTCGCTCGCTCACTGCGTTATAAGGATGGGTGATTCCAGGTGGAAAACATCTTCTGAGTCTTTTCTTTAACTCGCCGAGTTACATGACTGGAGCTGAAGATGCCTCTGTGCACACAGTAGGGTGTCATATCTCCATAATGGCTCTTGCCAGTGTAAATCGTAGTATGATGTTTGTAAGTAACCTGGTTATATTTTCACACAGCAGTGCGAGCAAATGAACAGCACAAACATACCAAGCAGCTTATAATCAACAGGCAGTAGTTTCGATTAATGACATGAAAAATGTCAGTCCCCAGAGTCTGACTGGAGGCTCTTCTCAGCATCAGGTGTTGCGAGCAGCGGGATCTTAGTTTTAGTTTTTTTATAAAAGGTCCATATTTTACACTTTTTCTGTGTTTTATTTGAAGTGTTGATCCATTTTAAGAACCAAAAACCATCTCAGTGTGGTTTTACATCTCCTCTCTCAGGATTCTCTCTGGAGCTCTGGTAACAACAGGTCAGTGAGCCAATCAGAGGAGAGGAGGCTCTTAGCCTCTCTTCTGATTGGATGACTGTTTTCTTATTGAGTGAATAAAAATATGTCAGATTTCAGGTAAACACTCAGAGAAACCAAATCCACCGAAGTTGGATGGTGGGTCCAGGTGTAGTGAGTGTTTCGTTGTGACATCACAAAGTTACTGAAGTTCCAACAGCGTTTTAAGGCTCAGATTCTGAATACAGGCTGTGTGCGTTTCTCTGTGGACTGAGCGCTTTGATACTTTCACAGTATTAATATAGAACCTAGACCTGCTTTATGATCAAAAAAAGACATGGATATATTTCACTTGAATGTAACGCTCACTTCTGTGACAAATAAACAGTCTGAAAATGAAAAATTAGCCTTTAGTTTAACTGCCTAACATTTTACAGACACAGGAACACATTGCTTGGCTTTAAGTAGTATTAGTATTTCATATTTAAACCTGACAGGACGTGGATGCAGCATCAGACAGAGAAGCTGTACACAAGTGTAGTAAACACTGAAAAAAAAATAGTCGTGTGCACCTGTTGCTGCCATTATTTCTCTTTTTTTTCCTTTGTTTTTGTTGATTCATTTATCTTTTTATGAAATTTTTACAAATGAATAGCAATTTTGAGAAAACTGAGGCCTTCGGTGTATAATAATGACACCAGCAGATAACAACCCCACATCTGTTATTTCCATTATGAGTCCATCAGTAAGGAATCAACTTGGACTGACAGTGGAGACGTGAAACAATAAAGCTGCCAGCAACTCGAGGGACACCGGCTGCATTACCAAAACAATAAAGGCTGCTTCCTCTAATTACCTCTGCTCCCTCCATCTTTGTTTACAAACTGATTTATGAGTCAACAAATATCCAGGGTCTGCCTATGGGATGGAGAGAGACACTCATTACTGTCACAGCGGCAGGGGAGCGTCTAATGTCTACGCATCTGAAATATCATGACGCGTTCAGGGAAACACCTGACTGAAGAGTTTACAGTGCATTTAAAACAAGTGACGAGCTCAGACAAGTCTTGGTATTTGATTTGTAACAGAAGCTTTTAAAAGATGCAAAGATTTCCGTGTGTACACGTGGAGATGTGTGCACTCTAACGGCTCCATCATCAGAGCATAAGATCAACAACTGTGTTAGAAAACATCTACTTCCTTGATAAAATATCCAAAGGTAAAAGCTTTGGACATAAAAACTAACAGACGTCAACTACAACTCCCAAGATGCATTTCCATGAAAGATGTCCAATCTCAGAACTTAAAATTGTACCATGTTTTCTGCTAACAACAAGCTGCAGCTATAAGATAGAACAAACCTCTCTGTGCCTCTGACTGGCTTCTTCTCCATCACAGCAGTAACTAAGCCTCTTGGGTATTGTAGTGCTTAGAGCCATCTGCCACACAGAGCGGATTTTTCACAACCAAAGTTGAAATAATCAAAGCTGATGGCCACAACATTAAACTATAGCACTGTTAAATTATGCAGGAGGCTCCAGTCTAACATTCACACTTCCAAACACATTTCACCCGGACTTTAAAAGACAGGAAACACAATTATGAGGCTAACAGGATTAGTTTATATTCAGTTTGTTTTTTCATTTTAAACTAAAAATGAAAAAACAGAAACAATATAATGTTACACTTGGCCATTCTATCCTCTGAACTTTTATTTGAAATATTTACCTTTACTTGCGTGCCACCTGACGACCTTTCTCCAGTCTTCGATTCACAAGGAAAAATGAAAATAAGGAATTTGCAAATACCAAAATTTCTTCCAATTTGATGTTTTTGTATTTCGTTTTTTAATTCTGACAAAAAAAATGGAAAAACATCTAAATATTTCTCTCAAACTCTGTGTATTTGTTACTAAATAAGTAACAATTAAAGTTTTTAAAAATATATCTTTCGTGCTATTTATTAAGAGTTTAAAACAAAAAAGCTTAAAAAGACTGATCCACTTCATGAAGCCCATGTGGGTGTGGTTTGCAATTTAAATCACACAAGTTATGTGTCCAACCAAATTTTGTACAAATCTTAACCAGATTTCCAGAAAATCAGCAAAACATAACACAAATTAATCCACATTTCCATCCACTACTCTGATGCAACTTTTGAGGTAAATAGTTGATGGTGCTAATTCACCTTTCAGGTACCAGTCAAATCTCAAACAAACAAAACTGATGTAGAAAATATAAAGGAAATTCATTCTCCATGTGATTCCATATGATTTATTCAAAGTCTCTTTCCACTGCACTTTGTCACATTTAGCTTTTATCAATGCACCAACTCCACAGGTGTAAAAACCGTTAAGACTTTTGTTTCATACTAAACTTTAGTATGAAACAAAAGTCCTGAGGGGGAACACCAGACAAAAGCTTTAGTAACTAAAGCTTTTTTTCTGGTGTTTCCCCTCAGGTTTTTTATGCAAAAACTGAAAATGTGCACAAATACAGGCGGACAGAAACACACTTAGTGAATTAGTGGAATTATGTGACATCATCTTTTTTCCTACTGAGCCCCGCCCACTCCAAAACAGTGAGAAAAGCATAAAGAATAAACAGAAATACAGAAATTTCTTATGTAAAATAACCAAAGCTGTTCTGACGTTGGCAGAAAATTGTGTTTTCCAGCAAGAACCCAACAAACGTAGTAAAAAGATGAGTGAGAAAATATGTTTAGGATCTTTAAACATTCCATCTGAAGCTGAACATGTCAATCCAAAACCATGGGTATTAATCTGCTGCTATAACAACCTACGCCACCAGATTTTAGAACAAGGCTGCAGGGACTTGATCCCGTTCAGCCACAAGATCATTAGGGGGTCCCAACACTGATGCCGGGTGCTGAGATCTGGCTCACAGTCAGTGTTCCAGTTCATCCCAAAGGTGTTGGATGAGGCTGAAGTCAGGGCTCTGTGCAGACCAGTCAGGTCAGGTTTTTCCACACCAGAAAACCATTTCTTTATGGAGCTGGCTTTGTGCACAAAAGCACTGCCATGTTGAAACAGAAAAAAAGTCTCTCCAAAATATCACTGTAAGCTTCAAACCATCAAAAACAGCCCCAGACCAAAAGTAGACAGAGACTCCACATTCTTAATTCCTTATTAACCCTTAGAAATCCAGGCTCATACACTGCAACGTTAAGTTTTGCTTGGTGAAGTATCATGACACACACACGTGCACGCACACCCACACAGACTCCAACTACCAACACACTGCACGCTAACTCTTGATCACTTATACACACATGCACACAGCACGCAGTCATTTGCCTTAAGAGCACAAAGGTGCAGCGCTTTGCATGTGCGGGCTGATAAAGGACTGTGGCTTTAGAGGCTGCAGACACCTCGCTCCTCAGCAGCTCCTCCAGCAGCCCTGCACCGGGCTATGACTCATACCTCCTGCCTTGTACTGATGCTGGAACCGACAAGTAACACGGAAACGCACCAATAAACAACAACCAAACAACCATCTACTTCATGCACGAGCCGAGCCTGAAGGGTGCTCCGGGAACATCGTCTTTCTTTTCTGTTTGGCACTTACCTTTCTTTGACGTTATTGAAACAAACTCAGATCCTGCTCTCAGGTGTCTGCTGCTGCTGCTGCTGCTGCTGCTGCTGCTGTTGCTGCTGCTGCCTGGCCAGTTCGTCTCCTCCTCCTCCCCCGAGACGTCGCATCTCTCCCACGGTCCTGATCGGGAGGAAAATCCGCGCAGAGATCACCGAACCTGGCTGGAGCTCGGTGTGACGGCCTGGCAGAGAGTCTGATGTGGGGGCACACTGAGGAAGACTCGGGTTTACCTCTGAGAGTCCAACGAGTCTGATGGATGTCGCTCGGCTTCTTCCTCGAGGGGTGGAGGATTGACGCTCTTGCTGCGTTCAGGGACAGCCTGGAAACTCCTATTTCTCAATATAAGAAGCACTTCTGATGATTCAGTGCTATTACGGAAGCGGTAATGCTTTCACAAGGAAAAAAAAATCAGCTCTGTTTCTCTGAATTAACGGGATAATTATCTCGTTGATTCCGAAAAACAGGATTTTTTTTCTTTTGAAAAAGCTTCTCGGAGATTTATTTTATTTTGTTTTATTAATTTATTGGTATTATTATTTATTATTATTATTATTATTTTATTTATTTATTTTTAATAAACATTAAATTTAGAATTATCCCGTTAATTCAGAAAAATAGGATTATTTTCATTTGAGTAAATGCATTACGCTTCCGTATATTAAAGAAGTAGTTTTATTTTTTATTTTTGCACAAAAAAAAAAAAAATTTCTTCACAAGAATGCGAATAAGACTATTTCTCAGAATGTCGATCTGATTCTCCCTTGCTGGACTGAAGCTAAATTCAAGGTCAAATATGTTTTTTCTCACGCCACTAATACAAGAACAACTTTATTTGTTGTTGTTAATTAGTTGAGAACAGCATTCTGGTACATATGGCTACAACAAAAATAAATACACATACATATACATACAGTACATATAATAAATAAACCTTAAACTATAAATTCCACAACATATAATTTAGACATATGGAAAAAATTTTATTCACATTAAATTATTAACCAAAATTAGAAACAATCGAAAATGTAAACCTGATAATTCTCACAGCATTTGAAGGTAGCGTCGTATGGTGTGTAGCGGCCACACATTTATCTAACCTGGAAAGATTTGAACCCACTGGGTCCTAATGCCTGCATTTTTCTTCCTCATTCACTTTGGCCTAAATGTTCAACAGGTGGAAACACAAACAATTATTTTACATGACAAAATTGAAGAGAAAAGAAAAGAAAAGAAAAGCAAAGAAAAGATAAAAGAAAAGAAAAATAGCTGCAACAGATGAGGGATGGTCTTTTTAAAAGCTCCATGATGAAACTGTGCAGCCGTGTGGAGTAAATCACACAGTGGCTGTTATTTTCTTTACAGAACATCTAATCATCTTATTATAAAATAGACATTACATTTTCTTTCAACTCAAAGCACTAGATTATGAACAGTAAAAGGAAATGTGAATAGATGCTCAGATTTACTGATGTGTGATGTATGGATCCAGTATGCACTATGAGAATATCATTAAATATTTTTTCATATTGTTATGAAATACAAAAATGTCCACCAAACTGAGGTTCAAATGAAACTTGGCTGTGAAAGAAATTTAGCAGGTTTACATGGAAACAAAGTAATAATAACAAAACATATTAATGAAAAAAAATCAAAATTGTGCAACATGATCCAAAGATAAATCTCCAAAGACGCCTTCACTGGATATAGGTTGCTAGGGAACAGCTTGATTTCCTGTTATAGCTTGAAATTAGCAAACACTGTAATAGGAATCAACCTTGGAACTGTTTCGACTTGATGTTTTTTGTAACGCACACTAATGAACAAACCAGGCGTGTCTTGAGTCTATGATCCCTCAATATTACCATAATTATGATTATGATTGTATACTTCCACACACCTGCTCAGTCCTTGGGTTGCATTTACCTGCCTTCGCTTTTGGCAATTGATTTCCTGCTTCGGAAATGAGTGCCATAACGTTTCAGGAAAAACAAAAACACACAACACATATAAAAACATGATCGCTGTTTGCCCAACATTAATGAAAATGTGAGTCATGTGAGTCATATATTTTGAAGTATATGACTCCCATACAGAAATGTAATATATGACATGTCTGACATATCCAAAGCCTGATATGTCTTATTCCTCTGGGTCCTGGAGCTCCTTCGTTGTCCAAAAACTATTAAAAGCACACCAGTGAGCCACACTGTCGCACTGAGCGACATGTTCCTTCATTACCATGAACACACACTGTGGTTTATTTTGACTAAATCCCACATACACTCTCCTGCTGCTGTAAATAATCACTAGAGCACCAAATATGTATTAATCCACTGCTGAAAACCAATGCATTATTTCCTCCACATTGTGTATTGAGAAAAACTACAGTGGCCAGCTGTTTCAGGAAATAACTGAGCCTTTATATCTGTATATTTGTGACACATTTTTTATAGATTTTTGTCTTCAGTTGGAATAAATGTGCTTTGAGCTGAGATTCACACACAGGGTAGAAAAACTAAAGCATTGTTTTTTGTGAAATGTAAAATAACACCAGCCTGGAATCTAGAGTATGGCTACTGTCTAATGAACAGTTTCTTTTCATAACTGGCTAATACTTTTAATTTTAAACCATACCTACTTACTGGGCACCAGTTAATCTTTCAATCAAATCTCATTGGCTGCGTCTTAGTTGTCATGGATACCACACGCCTCTGCAAACATGTTTGATGGGAAAGCAAATGCTCTATCAACTCTTGAACACGCATACACACATCTTTGTTGCAAGCATATAGTGATAGTGACATAGTGTATCTGCGGGTCTTTGCTGTATTTATGTGTGAGTGCGAGTGTGTGTGTGTGCGTGTGTGTGTGTGCGTGCTCATGAAGATGTCAAGCTGGATTCGGGATGAAAGTTTTACCACCACAACCTGTTGCCATAGAGACATGAGAGTGGATTCAACATGTCATGTTTCTCTGGTCTAATTAGTCAGGAAACGTAGAGACTGTGGCATCAGAGCCTCATTTTAAATCAGAGTCAAAGAAGGTACTGAACAAAAGAAGAACTGGTAAACTGTAAATGTAGATGACAAGAGTTCAGAGAAGTAGAGCAACATCACACCTTCTAATCCATCATTTTGATGAGGTTAGAACTTCTGTCACAAACATAATGTAAATGAATGTAACATCCAGCTTTGAACTTGCAACATATTCCTTCATCTCTCACATCTACCTGCAAAAACTCACTTTTTGTATTGTATTTATCAATATCCTTAAGACTTGGTTGAACTGACCCAGAACATGAACATGAACATCTGCGCCACATTTTAATCCATTCACCAGTTGTGGGGACATTTCAGTCAGAACCCGAAATGTGAACCTATATGGTGGCACAAGGGAAAAGTCGGTAGGACTCACCGTCTGGAGACAATGAGTATCTATACAAAAGTTAGTGGGCAACCCTTCCAAGTTCTTGACATATTCAAGTCTGGACAAAAGTTGCTTACTGACTGGCATTGCTGTTGCCTGTAGAGTCACGCTGCCAGCACGGCTAAAAAACATTTACGTTAACCTGCTAGTCGTGATTATACATAAGAGATATGTAGACCTTCTGTTAGTAACAACATGTTGCAGTTGGTGAAAAGAACTACAAAAGTGTCAAGTGCCAAATAGCAGCAAAGCCACCATTGCTGGTTGTGCAATGCAAATAAAATAAAGTATAACTAGATTAAAAAAAAAAACAGCTAGAAAATCTAACTCATTAATCAATCAATATTAATAGGTAACATTATTTAAAAAAAAACAATTTAGGTTACATTTCCATTTAACTGGTGTGGATACAGTGCTAGTAATGAGGATAATCATCTTGGAATAGTGTGGAATAGTGGAACAGGTTCCAGAATCTCGTCCAGTCACTATATTCTGCAACAAAAAAGGTGGTAAAGTAAGGCGGGAAATTTCAGAGCACCCTTCCAAACTCTTTTCATCCCATTCCATCCTACCTAAATCCACATTACATGATCTTTAAGGAAGGCACCAAGATTAATGTGTTCAGCAAAGATGACCTTATGCTCCATTTTTCAAAGTTAAGAAGATCATTTTAGATACTGAATTTACTATGATGAGCTTGGTGGTAACCACAGTCCTGTTGGTCCCGCTGATCTTGGCTCCCCAGTTGCTTAGCCTTGCTAATGTTAGCTTTATGCTCCTCAGTAGCTCAGGGCTGCTTTAATGTTAGCTGAAAGCTAACACTAGAGCTAATGTTAGCTTTATCTGTCTAGATGTTGGCTAATGTTGGAAAGCCAATAGCTTAGCTTTGAGGTTTGAATATCTCTGTATCCTGTTAGCTTATCTTTTGTCCAGGTAAAGTAATACATGAGCAAAACAAACAGGAGATATAACAAAAGCAGAAACAGAGCTGACAAACCAATGAACTAAACAAACTGAAGAAATTAAACATGTGAGGACTATAATCGCCACTAAATGAAAAATATGCCAAGGGGGACATGTGGTGGTGAATTACAGATATGACAAGGAAGCCAAACCAAACTGAGGTGGAGAGGCACAGTTGAAAGCTCTTACATTTGCTCTTTGGTTTACAGGCTGCAAGGAAGATCATGAAACAAACAAAAGAACCAAAGTAAAGGACCTTTCCACTCTAATGAGTAAATAAGTCACTAAAGCAAAAGCAAAAGCTTCTGCTAAGGATTTAAATAAAGTATAATATCAGTTTTATATACCATATCTGTCATACAAGTACTGTCAAAGAATCTATTACAAAACTTTTTTTTCTACATGAGAATATAAAGACACTGTTCATTATTCATAAAATATAAATAAAGTGTGTAGAACACATTTCATAATATTGTGATTATTTAGAATATGATCATTGTCTCCACTATAGGCTGATGTGACAAGGTTCTGCCTGAGGACACAGCCATGGGGAATTTGAACTGAGCTGCTCCAAACAGGGAAAACTAGTAAAAACTGAGAGGACTGGCTCAATATATCAGTCACATAACTTTTAGTTGTGTACTGTAAGGGATGGGTGTTGTTATGTTGAACTTTTCCGGTTTTATGCCTCACACTCTTCATGATGTAAACAGGAGCTGTAAACACATGGTGCCTCTCTGAAATCCCTCCTCTTCCTGGAATGGATCAGAACATGATAGCCCCTCCCACATCTCCCTGCTTTCCGAAACAGACAGTCCCATTCAGTCCAGATGTTTCCTGCTTCCCGCCTCTTTCGTAGATCTGCCCGTGTACAGATGGGTGTAATCAACATGATGCAAAGGGAAGCCCCATTCACTGCAGATCAGCAAATGAACATGAAGAAAGGGAACTAAGCTACAGTTTGGATCAGTTCACATTTCTTATCTTGTATGTGAAAGTGAAACTATTTTACATCCACTGTCTCTCTGAGTTGAAATGGCGCAGCAACAAAACCTGATGGATCGGAAGAAACTTTGCTGCTCGATATGTTTGGATCTACTGAAGGATCCAGTGACTATTCCCTGTGGACACAACTACTGTAAGAACTGTATTAACAGCCACTGGGACGAAGAGGATCAGAAAGAAATCCACAGCTGTCCTCAGTGCAGACAGACCTTCCGACCGAGACCTGTCCTGGTGAAAAACACCATGTTAGCAGATTTAGTGGAGGAACTGAAGAAGACTGGACTCCAAGCTGCTCCAGCTGATCACTGCTATGCCGGACCTGAAGATGTGGCCTGTGATTTCTGCACTGGGAGAAAGCTGAAAGCTCTCAGGTCCTGTCTGCAGTGTCTGGTCTCTTACTGTGAGCAGCACCTCCAGCCTCACTATGAATCTCCTGCCTTTGAAAAACACAAGCTGGTCAACCCCTCAAGGAAGCTCCAGGAGAACATCTGTACTCGCCATGGTATAGCGATGAAGATTTTCTGCCGTTCTGATCAGCAGTGTATCTGTTATCTCTGCTCCATGGATGAACATAAAGACCACAACACAGTCTTGGCCTCAGCAGAGCGGTGTGAGAGGCAGGGGGAGCTTGTAATGAGTCGACAGAAGATCCAGCAGAGGATCCAGGACAGGGAGAAAGATGTGAAGGTGCTTCAGCAGGAGGTGGAGGCTACCAATCGCTCTGCTGATAAAGCAGTGAAGAACACAGAGAAGATCTTCACTCAGCTGGTCCGTCTTCTGAAGAATAGAAGCTCTGATGTGAAGCAGCAGATCAGATCCCGGCAGAAATCAGAAGTCAGTCGGGCCAAAGAGCTTCAGGAGAAGCTGCAGAAGGAGCTTGTTGAGCTGAGGAGGAGAGACACTGAGCTGGAGCGGCTCTTACACACAGAGGACCACATTCAGTTTCTACATAATTACCCCTCATTGTCATGTCTCAATAAATCTACAAACGCAGCCAGCATCAACATCTGTCCACTGCGATACTTTGAGGATGTGATGGCAGCTGTGTCAGAGGTCAAATATAAACTACAGGACATTCTTAGTGATGTATGGACCAAAATCTCACTGACAGAGAATGAAGTGGATGTTTTACTGCCACCAGCAGAGCCCAAGGCCAGAGCTGAATTCTTAAGATATTCACAACAAATCACACTGGATCCAAACACGGCAAATACACGGCTGCTATTATCTGAGGGGAACAGAAAAGCAACAGTGATGAGTGACAAACAGACGTATTCTAGTCACCAAGACAGATTCACTGACATGTTTCAGGTCCTGAGCAGAGAGAGCCTGAGTGGACGTCATTACTGGGAGGTGGAGAGAAGCAGATACGAAGTTTCGGTAGCAGTCACATACAAGGACATCAGCAGAACAGGATATGAAAGTGGATTTGGAAATGATGATAAGTCGTGGGCTTTAGAGTGTTTTAACAACAGCTATGAATTCAGACATAACAGTATTATTACTTTTATCTCAGGCCCTCAGTCCTCCAGAGTAGGAGTGTACCTGGATCACAGAGCAGGTGTTCTGTCCTTCTACAGCGTCTCTGAAACCACGACTCTCCTCCACAGAGTCCAGACCACATTCACTCAGCCTCTCCATCAGGGACTTGGCGTTTTTGGTTTCAATGGGGATGGATCTGCTGCTGAGCTCTGCAAGTTTGAGTAGACAGAAGTTTAAAGGCAGTGAGGGGCGTGGGTCAGAGATTCAACTTGCTTCATGATTCACTAATTGTTGATTTGATTTAATTACAGTTATTGCTTTTTCTTTTACTTTGATTTATGTCATTTATCATTAAATTCAGGAAATATGAACCACAACTGCATAACTATTGCCTAAACATAAAGCCATGCAAATGCATCTGTCAGCAGACATTACTATGGTTTTGGCTCATGAAGTACTTCAGGGGTTTTTGCATTGTTTGGATACTGCAGCTGTTCCTCTTTCTTTGGAAAGAATATTATGAATTTTTTTTTTAAATAATCGTTAAAAAAAACGTATTATACTGGATTGATGAAAGTTCAGAGTTGCTTCTGTCACACTAATAAACTCTTTCCTACTACAAAGTATTGGTTTCAGGTATAAACTCGGAACTTGAAGGGCACTTTCAGCATAGCAAAGCCATAGTGCAATTATTGCACAGATCAAATGAACATTTGCACTTTCATTGTGGATTAAAGTAAGATTTAATGTGATTTTTTAAATATAAATCTGATTGGATTGTGTACAGTTATCACAATTAACAAATAAACTTAATATTGACAGTTTGGCCTCTTGATCATGATGTTCACTCTGGATTGCACTTCATACAAAACACAGACAACTTAAAGCAAACAGCTGCCTTAAAATCGTGAGTTTACGGTTTGTTGTACAGTTTTGATGAACTTGTACATTATTTGGGTACTTTCATTTTATTCAACTTATACTCTTATATTCTTGACTGCATTCAGAGACAAACATGCTTTTAGAAACATTTATCTGACAGCTTTAGATTCTGCATAAAAAAGGAGTGTGATGCATTGTTTAATACCCAACAGTATTTGCAATCAATACAATATTATAATTAACTTTTGATATTTAAGTACAATTTGCCTTTTGAATGTATTGCCCTTTTATTATAGTATAATTTTTTTTTTACTGATTTATGTATTTATTTATTTATCATATATGACAAATAACCTATGTTATCAAGATGGTCTCATGATAAATGTGATGAAATGTACGTAACATGGTAACACAGAAGGTTTGACGTGCTCATTTTGTTTTTAAAAAAATTTACGACGTTCAAAAGGTAAGTGGAACCTTTGTTGATGTAGGAGACCGGAATGTTTTGGTGTAGCACTTGAGAACACGGAAGTGAAGCGCTGCGCCTGTTTGTGTTTATGTTTTCGCCCTCGCCCGGATCGTCAATACAATCTGACTAAAACCATGGCCGTGAGCGCCGTCCACCTGGAGTCAGACGCCTTCCTCGTGTGCATGAATCACGCGCTGAGCACAGAGAAAGAAGAGGTGATGGGTTTGTGCATCGGAGAGGTGGAAATCAGCCGGATCGTCCACATCCACTCCGTCATCATCCTCCGCCGCTCGGACAAGAGGAAGGACCGGGTGGAGATCTCCCCGGAGCAGCTGTCAGCGGCCTCCACGGAGGCGGAGAGGCTGGCCGACATGACGGGCAGGCCTATGCGGGTGGTCGGCTGGTACCACTCCCACCCGCACATCACAGTGTGGCCCTCCCACGTCGACGTGCGGACCCAGGCCATGTACCAGATGCTGGATCAGTGCTTCGTGGGCCTCATCTTCTCCTGCTTCATCGAGGATAAGAACACCAAGACGGGCCGGGTGCTGTACACCTGCTTCCAGTCCGTGCAGGCGCAGAAGGGCTCCGAGTACGAGCGGGTGGAGATCCCGATCCACGTCGTGCCCCGCGAAGCCATCGGCAAGGTGTGCCTGGAGTCGGCCGTAGAGCTGCCGCGGATCCTCTGCCAGGAAGAGCAGGACACGTACCGCAAGATCCACAGCCTGGCGCACCTGGACCCGGTCACCAAGATCCACAACGGCTCTGTGTTCACCAAGAACCTGTGCAGCCAGATGTCTGCGGTGAGCGGGCCGCTGCTGCAGTGGCTGGAGGACCGGCTGGAGCAGAACAAGCAGAGCATCGTGGAGCTGCAGCAGGAGAAGGAGAAGCTGCTGCAGGAGCTGGCTGCTCTGTGAGCCGGCAGGACACGGAGGGTGGAGGAGGACAGTCCAGAGACCGCTATCAGGTCTTTGTGTGTTGTTCGAGAGAGGGAAATGACCCACTGGTTTACTTGTTTTACCTTCGT
Source organism: Seriola lalandi dorsalis (assembly GCF_002814215.2). Lineage (NCBI taxonomy): Eukaryota > Metazoa > Chordata > Actinopteri > Carangiformes > Carangidae > Seriola > Seriola lalandi. The sequence continues at coordinate 78,764 of NW_019525344.1, forward strand.
TACTACTTTCTCACCTTATTGAACATCGATTCTTTTTTGGTACCTTACAAAAAGCCTTGACATGACAGGTATTTCCATGATCGATTAATCTGCTGACTGTTTTCTTGATTAATTCATTTATTCTTTGATCTATGAGTGAAAAGTTTCCATCAGAAACTCCCGGAGCCCAGAACAGGTCTTGTTTTGTGTGGTGATGAGTCCAGAACTCAAAGATGTTCAGTGTACAAATGCTCTCAAACAGCTTTAAATCCTCACACCCGAGAGGCTGCAACCAGAACACTACTGGCAGTTTGGAAAATCATTTTCTCTTATTAATCCATAATCAAAATGGTTGCAGATTACTTTTTTAATTGACGATTCACTGTTACAATTTTGTCATCCTTACAGCTGGTAACTAATGTCTGGTCAGATGTGTCCTTGCTGTAGTTTGCTAAGTATTATTTTTTGATCAGATAGTTGCTGATTTAAATAATTACTTTGAAAACCTGTTTGTATCTTACTGTGGTAAAGTTCTTGTAACGCTCTTTTTGAGATGAGACAAAAAGGTTTCGTTGAAAGAAAAAGATTTGTCTAACTGAGGTATCAAAAGGTATTGGCATTTAATTATAGATTAATCTGCCAATTTCTTTTCTCAATTATCTGATTATTGCTTGGTCTGTAAAATATATAAAAAAATGCTCTTCACAATATCCTAAAGCCCAGTGTGACCTCCGCATTAGCTGGTTGTGTCTGACAAACAATCCAAAACCCAAAGACCTTCTGATATTTAATGTTCTCTCACATGAGATGAAGAACAGCAGCAAGTCACCACAACTGGAAGCTAAAAACTATGATGATGATGATGATGATGATGTTTGACCTTATTGCTTTAGAAATAAATTCATCCTTTCATAACTTGTGCACACAATAATGAACAGTTTCACATCATGTCCAGCGCTTCTTCCAGGCTGCTGCTGGTTTCCATTGATTTCAGGTTTCAGACTGTGTCACTTACTCTTTTAATACTGCGTCTGTGCTTAGGGGGACAGCGCTGCAAATGATCAGGTAATATTGGATTTATAGAATTTATCTGATCAATTACACTACCTGGCCAAAAGTAAATGGTCACCACAGTCCACATTTGTTAGTGTGCTTTGACCTCGACCTGTTAGTTTCTACAAAGGGAAAGTTTGATGCCACATAGTGCAGTTATATATCAGACAATACTGCGCTCCCGACAAACACAGCAGTTTGTGTTGTGATCCTTTCCTGTTTCACCATGGCAGGTGGCCGTGTGCACAAAGCCTGGTTCATAAAGAGATAGCTTCCCTTTTTGCTGTAAAAGAACTCCTGACCTCAACCCCATCCAGTAGCGTTGGGATGAACTGGAACATGAGACTTAAGAGCTAGACTTTATCACCCAGCTTCAGTGCACGACCTCGCTAATGCTCCTCTGGCTCACTGGGAGAAAATTCCTGCAGTCAGGTTCTAAAATCTTGTGGAAAGCCTGGAACCAGAGGAGTGGCTGTTATAGCAGCAGATGAATGGTCATGGGTTTAGGATGACATGTTTAACTATCACGTATGGCTGTAATCTTTAGGTATCCAATTGTACATTAATTAGTCAGGTATTCAATTCTTCCAAAAATAAGATGTTCTTACCTGGTTGTAACTGGATGGAAAATGTTAACCATAGAAACAAATGGTAAATTAGAAGGAAATGATGGTGGAAAACATTAAGCAATTTATGGTAAATGGGTAAAAACACTCAAAACTAGAGTTATCGCTCTCAGTCAGAGCTGACCGAGCCTGTTGATGGGCGAGTGACAAAGACAATGTGCCTTTAGACTAATGAAAGTGATTATTGTAGATACTGTAAAATGTATATGAAGGTCATGAGATGTAAAGTACGTGTGGGTGGTTGCATACCATCAATGCCATTTGACTTTTCTTCACCCGTTCACTGTTTATACGCTTTGCCTTTTTTTTGCTCTGTCTTGTCTCATCACAGATTCAAACCCTGATGTGTGTTCTTCACTGAATGTGAGCATCTGTAAAATAAAACATATTTTGTTACTACACTGGGACCCAAAGATACACAGACTTCACTGTCACTGCACTTCAGTTCTGAAACAATGGGGTAATAAAACTTACTGTTCACTTTCAAATATTAGGTAATCGTTTCAGGTATTTAAAGTAAAGCAGAACTGATGAATATTAGCAGAGGACAGCTTTTCGAACAGGGCTGACATGTACGCTGTACATGTGTATGTGGTTTCCAGTGGCACCAGCTGTGAGTAAGTTCAAACCGAGGCTTCGTTAGCGCTATAACTAAGGCGGAGTCTAACACACGGCTTAATCAGTACAGGCTGCACCTCACAAACTAGTCTTTATGTCGAGATTTGTTGTTACTAAATATCAACACACAGTGACTGTCAGGTGTTAATTATTATAGTAACTCCTACTAAAGTTAACTTGCTGACATAATCAGATCTGAAACTTGATTTACACTGGACAAAAAAAAACACAACATACCTCATATTACAAAAGGCCATGCCAGTAACATTTGACTTAACGAGTCAATAATGTCAGTTAAGTTACAATAGTCAGACATTTCCCGCTGTATGACTTTGATTTACTCGGAGACACACATTTCTCCATGTATGCAGACATAAATAAAACAAAGTCTAATAAATCTGTGCCTCTGAAGCTTGTGATGCTACAGTTTCTATCTGTGCACACAGCTGACTGCTCCTGCTGGATGAAGAATATTTGTTCCTCCAGTTCAGCTACTGAGACCCAGCATCCATTTCATGCTTGGTGTCTGAAATCACTCCATTTACTTTACAGTGCACTACATTTGTGTCCATGATATAGTGTCCTGCAAAATTCTCCCTGCTGCAGTTCAGTGCATTATTTTGTTCTGGCTCCTTCACTGTTTATTTGTTTGGACTTCTTGGTCGTGTCTGAGTTTTACCACCAGGTGTCCCCCTTGGCTTAGTTTTCCCCTTGGTGTCAGGTATCTTCTTCATCTGTGTTGATTGGTGTTCTCATGTGTTTAGACCTGTTTCCCAGTTCTACCGTTTTTTCACCTCTGTTTTTTCAATTTTGTGTCTTGTTGTTGACCTGCAGTGTTTCTGTAGAGTCGTTTTAATTCAGTTTAAACCATTGTCTGTTTGTTGTTTGAAGACCTTTGACCTCTATTAGTTATTATTATTCAGCCTCCGGAACGTGGTTTCCTGCTCCAGCCTCCTCTGAAGCTTTTTGACTTGACTCACTTCAATTTTCTGTTGGGATCTGATCTTCACTCATCACCTGCCATACATCTGTGAAACTGGTAGTTAATAGACACGTTTCTTTAAAGGAAGCACTTCTTAGTGAGGCTAGAGCTATTCACAGTGAGTAGTAACTAAGTAAGAAACTACAGACAAATCTTTCACATGGGGCAAGATGGCAACACTGTCATTATGTGCAGCTAATAGGCACAGAAAGGGCTCTTCTCAGCACCTGTATAATTAAGTCATACTGGCTTTGCCTTTACCACATGGACCCCATTATACAGTTTTTTTTTTTTTTTTTTACTTTTTCCACTGTCACCTTATCAGTGAATCCAGGACACGCTTCAGGCAGAATATTTGAATTTCCTTTATTTGCATGTACCAGCATCACAGCAGGCAATCTTATCTTAGATCTCAGCCGGGCTGAGGGTTAGGGTTAGGGTTATACATAGGAAAATCCAGCTTGAGCTGGTCACAAGCTCAATTGTCTGACTGGCTCCTGATTAGCCTATCTGTACTTTTGTATTTCTTAGGAACACGTGTACCTTTTTAGCCCTCCAAAAAGTACACAGTCACTTTGATGTTCAATGATTGGCCCTAGGAAGGAAATATTGGTGTAGATTGTACCTTGATGGACAGAAATGAACTCCTACTGTACCCTTATTTCTGGCATTGTGTGTGGGGTCACTGTAGGCAAGCCCAAATGTAGGCTGCCCATTTATTATTCTAAACAGTTAAATACGGAAATGAGACGAGAAATGGAAATCTGTGAACCAAAATATTTTATCTAATGGTGTACTTTTTATTATTAAAGACCGGACAGGAAGGAGAAGAGAGTGGGAAAGAAAGATTAAGGGAGTAAAAACTGAAGCGAGGGGAGTGAGAAATTAAGTGGAAATGTAAAGAGAAGGAAATGAGGAAATAAGGAAGACAAGTGAAGGAAGGAAAGGAAGAAAGACTGGAGGAAAAGAAAAAGTTAGGTCTTAGTCAGTTTCTAATTGTTAATAGTACTAACACTAACACTAAGTTCCAGTATGACTGTGACATTAAAAGTTAATAGTCTTTTAGCTCTTTACTATATTAAATAAGAGGAAACGTGCATTAACTTCATTTCATTCACTTAAATTTATGGAAAACAAATCAACTTTATTGATTGACTGAGTTCACACATCCAATCAGTACAGCAATCGTTTTGTCAACAGATGCGCTATTTCATTCAGTCAGCCTGTTACTACCTGATTATTGAAAATATCGATTACATTTTTACTGCAGTCAAACACATTTATAAAATGACAGGAATAAAACAAACATATCACATATTTGTACGCTATATTCTATATTGAGGGTCATACAGTGGTAGATAATTCCAAAATATTACAACATTAATGCAAATATACAATGAACAGGAGAACTACTGAAGAATCGGTTTTGGTCATTCCATTTACATTCACTTTATACACACAAACAGCATGTTACACACGTATGGAAAATCAGCCATTGTCCTACTGATGAATCAAAAATAATGATTAAAACATAACTCACTAACAGAACAACTGGTAGAAGACACATTATTCAGCTGTGATTAAAAATGAAACTTAACTCACTTACTTAACTCAGGCAGGAGAATTGGAACAGACAGAGGAGGAAATGTTATATATAGACCACAGAGAGGGTTACATGTTCATATGATATTTGTCGATTCAGCTTTCATCACTAAATGCGTAACAGTGAATCAAACGTAATCTCATTTGTGAAATCTTCTTTTCTATTTGCTGTTCTAAACAACTGATGTTTGCTGGTGAAATCAACTGTAATTCATTTACTTGACTTCACAAAACTCTGCAGTGGATCCAAAATAACAAACACCAAGTCCAACATGGAGCGGTTGAGTGAATGTGGTCTGGACTTTGTGGAGGAGAGTGATAGTTTTAGATACTTCATAGAAAGACAGAATACCTGCCTTGTGATCCATGAACACTCCTATTGTGGAGGACTGACGGCCTGCAAAGTTGACTTTGTTGCCTTTATGTTTGAAAGTGTAGTTGCCATTGGAGGAACACTCTAATACCCAAGACTTGCCATCGTTTCCAAACACACTTTCTGTTCCTGTTCTGGCAATATCCTTGTATGCGACAGCTATTGAAACTCCCAGTCCAGTCCACTGTACTTCCCAGTAACAACGTCCGGTTAGATGTTGTCTGCTTAGAACCTGAGACTTGTGCATGAATCTTTCTGGGTGTTGACTATATGACTGTGAAGTTTTCACTGAGATTGCTTTTCTCTTATCTTCTGATAATGTCAGTTGTGTGTTTGCCGTGTTTGGATTCAGCATGAGCTGATTCTTGTGAACTGCATATTGTGAAAATTCAGCTTTGGTCTTTGGGTTTTGCGGCAGTAAAACATCCACTTCCGTTACTGTCAGTGAGATCCTCCTCCATTCCCCAATGTAGTTTCTCAGCAGTTTATCTCTGGTCTCTGACACAGCTGTTGTCACATTATCAAAATACTGCAGAGGTTGAGGATTAAAGGTAGGTAAGACAGGAAGTTTATTGAGAGGTGACAACGAGATGTACCTGTGCAGAAAGTGGATTTGATCCTGTGTGCGTGTGAGCTTTCCCAGCTCAGTGTCTTTCCTCTTCAGCTCAACAAGCTCCTGCTTCAGCTTCGCCTGAAGCTCTTTGGCCCGACTCACTTCAATATCCTGCTGGGATCTGATCTTACTCTTGACAGCAGAGCTTTCTCTCATGATGAGATTGACCAGCTCAGTGGACAAATTTTCATTTTTTATCACTGCTTTATCTGCAGAGCGATTTATATACTCCACCTCCTGCTGAAGTATCTTCACATGATTCTCTTGGGCCTGGATTCTTCTTTGGATTTCTTGCCGACTCGGGCCGAGCTCTCTCTGCTTCTTTGTCATTTCTGCTGCAGCAGAGACGGTGTCGTGGCCTTTATGCTCACTGATGGCGCAGAGATAACAGATACACTGCTGATCAGTGCGGCAGAAAATCTTCATCACCTCACTGTGACGAGAGCAGGTATTCTCCTGGAGATTTGCAGAAGCTTCAATTAGCTTGTGTTTTTTAATGGAACCACTTTATAGTGAGGTTCGAGGTGCTGCTCACAGTAAGAGACCAGACACTGCAGACAGGACTTTCTGGCTTTCCGTTTTCTCCCAGGGCACAAATCACACGCCACATCTCCAGCTCCAGCATGATCAATTGGTTCAGTGGAGGGTCTTGTCTTCTTCAGTTCCTTCACTAAATCTGCCAACATGGTGTTTTTCACCAGGGCAGGTCTTGTTTGGAAGGTCTGTCTGCACTGAGGACAGCTGTAGACATCCTCCTCTTCCTCTGTGCGCCAGTGGCTGGTAATACATTTTCTGCAGTAGCTGTGTCCACAGGGAATAGTCACTGGGTCCTCCAGTAGATCCAAACAGAGGGAACAGCAGAATTTTTCCCGGTCAAGCTCAAGTCCTTGCTGCGCCATTTCACCTCTCACTGATAGTGAATAAGATAGAAACTCTGAATATTAAACTGACAGCCAAGATATAAAAGGGAGTGGTTTCCTGGTATAGCTTCATTCCAGAAAGAGGAGTGGTTTGGTCAAGTTAGTCCATGTTCATTGGACCTTGTTTACTATGTTTACTTGTTACTGTGGTGACTTTGTTATGAAGTCACTGATAGGCCAGAAGAGGATTACTAAATGTTGTCAGAGCGTTTCTATTGAAAGCGGTGCAGCTTGCCTAATCTTTATGGTACTGGTCACATGATGCTCTCATTGAGACTGGAGTCAGTCAGAGAGATGCAAATACTCAGTGAACGACAACAGGAGAGACATATAAACTATCTCAGCAAAATACATCTTTACTTAACGTGTTTCATAATTTTATTGAATTTGTTCTATTTTTCTAGAAATGTGTGTTTATCCCTGGCTCTGTTGAGCTCCATGTTAATGAATGTTAATGAATGTTATGTTCCTGAACAATGACCAAGACTAAGGGTTAAGCCCGGTTCAGCTTTTTACCCCTGCTGCATCAGTGCACGGGGCCTCATTGGAATGAGTGGGTCTGCACACACATTAACGGTGTGCAACAACAATCTCTGTCTTGGTTTGTTAACTCTAATATTTTCCTAAACGGCCTGGTTTTCTGTCTGAAAAGTCTTCCTTTGAACTGTAACATGGACGTCTATCTATCGGACGTCTTTTTTTCTATAAGAAAAAAATGTAAGGACTATTTTTTTTTAAATCATTTTCAATACTTTCATTTTCCTTTACTGTTCATTTTGGTTGGACTTCTTAGTCATGTCTGTGTTTTACCATCAGGTGTCCTCCTTGCTTTAGTTTCCCCTTGGTGACTTTTGTCTTTGTCTAAATTGATCATCTGTGTTTAGACCTGTTTAATTTCTCAAGTTTCTTTCACTTTGTTGCTGAGTTTTCGGAGGTGTCTTGGTTTTATGCCTCTTGGTGACTGAAGAACATCTCTTTGACCTCAGTGACTCAAGCGTGTCTCACAGTTTCTGTTGTTGTTGTTGCGAGTATCTTTGGGGAGTGTCGCTGTGACAACCGTCTCCAGCGGGTTGTCGTCAGTGTTGTGCAGTCCACAGTTAGACTGTGACTATACATTTTAATTTCTATGCTCTTTGTTATTTATGATGCTGTGTTGAAAGATGCAGAATCTACCCACTGCTGTGAACTTGTAGCTTCATCTGCGGTGGTGGTTTTAGTGTTTGTTTAGCTCTGTTCGTACCAAATACAAAGTTCAAACAGAAAACATGCAAATGTTCTCCAATCACAGCTCTTCAGTGTTTCCATCTTCTACAATATTGCTTCTTCTGTGATGCCTTTCCTATATTCCTAGATACCTCTCAACATTAAGGCTTCACTCAACTGGGATTTAGGGGAAAAGTGGTAAAAGTTATTGCCCACTGTCATATTAGTTTGACATTTTCTGCATCAGATTCGATAGTTTGCTGAAAGAACACTCGAAGAATACTTCAAATACTCTTAGAAATGACTTTATTGAGTGACTTTGTTCGTACTGTATATAAATCCTGGTAAAGGTCTCTGGCTCAATCTACATATTAATTTTAATCACAAAGTTCACAATGTCTGTTAAACCGGTGAGTCAGCACTCAAGAGGAAAATGATTTAGAGTGCTACTCCGTTAAAGGCTGTTTGATGGAAAAGAAAGACCGAACAATATTATAGCAACGATGCAAATACAATAAAATCAGTTTTAGGCAACATACAGCACATATGCAGATATTTGCATGAGGATGAATGTTTATTGGTGTTCTGTCTCGGCCGTGTAATGGAAAAGAAAGAGTGATACACAACATACAGTAGAATATATTTATATAGGAATAAATGTTTATTTCTATCATCAACTGCTCTGTCACTGTGATGTGAAATGTCATCTGTTTCCTGGGGGAAATACATTTCAGTAGCATGTGTCTAGTAGAGCTCACACAGCTCAGCTGTTGATCCAAAATAGTTAACCCCAAGTCCAGCGTAGAGAGGCTGAGCGAATGTGGTCTGGACTCTGTGCAGGAGAGTCATGGTTTCAGAGACGCTGTAGAAAGACAGAACACCTGCTCTGTGATCCAGGTACACTCCTACTCTGGAGGACTGAGGGCCTGAGACGGCAGCGCTGATCTTGTTTTGTTTTGACTGATAATCACCAAAGAAGGGACACTCTAACGACCACGACTTATCATTGTTTCCAAATCCACTGTCATCTCCTGTTCTGCTGATGTCCTTGTATGTGACTGCTACTGAAACTCCTCCTCCACTCCACTCCACCTCCCAGTAACAACGTCTGGTCAGACTCTCTCTGCTCAGGACCTGAAACATGTCAGTGAATCTGTCCGGCTGAGGAGAATACAGCTGAGACACTTCCATATTTGTTGCTTTTCTGTTCCCTTCAGATAGTGCCACCTCTGTGTGAGCCGTGTTTGGATCCAGTGTGATTTGTTTTGAATATTGTAAGAATTCAGCTCTGGTCTTTGGTTCTGCTGGTGGCAGTAAAACGTCCGCATCAGTATCTGTCAGCGATCTGTCGTTCATACAGATCTTCATCCAGTCTTCTTTAAGGATGTCCTGTAGTTTATCTCCGACCTCTGACACAGCCGCCGTCACATCCTCAAAGCATCGCGGAGGACGTATGTTGATGCTGGGTGAGTTTGTAGATTCAGTGAGATTTGACAGTGATGGGAAATTATGGAATAACTGAGTGTGGTCCTCTGTCTGTGAGAGTTTCTCCAGCTCAGCATCTTTCCTCCTCAGCTCAGTGATCTCCTGCTGGAGCTTCTTCTGAAGCTCTTTGACTCGACTCAATTCGTTTTTTTGTCGAGATTTGATCAGGTGCTTCACTCCAGAGCTTCTTTTCCTGATAACATGCACCAGTTCATTGAAGATCTCATCACTGTCCCTCACTGCTTTATCAGCAGAGCGATTGATAGCCTCCACCTCCTGCTGAAGCACCACCACATCTTTCTCCCTGTCCTGGATTCTCTGCTGGATCTTTTGCCAGCTTGCCCCAAGTTCCTTTTGCCTCTCAGTCGTTTCTGCTGCAGCAGAGACGGTGTCGTGGCCTTTATGTTCATTAATGGAGCAGAGATAACAGATACACTGCTGATCAGTGCGGCAGAAAATCTTCATTACCTCACTGTGACGGGAGCAAACGTTCTCTTGAATATTTGCTGATGGATTTACCAGCTTGTGCTTCTTTAATGGAGCAACCTCGTAGTGAGGCTGGAGGTGCTGCTCACAGGAAGACACCTGACACTGCAGACAGGACTTTGCAGCCTTTCGCTTTCTCCCAGTGCAGAAATCACAGGCCACGTCATCAGGTCCGGCATAGCAGTGATCAGCTGGAGCAGCTTGGAGTCCAGTCTTCTTCACTTCCTCCACTAACTCTGCTAACATGGTGTTTTTCACCAGGACGGGTCTTGATCTGAAGGTCTGTCTGCACTGAGGACAGCTGTGTCTTTTCTTCTGACACTTTTCTTCCCAGAAGCTTTTGATACAGTTCTTGCAGTAGTTGTGTCCACAGGGAATAGTCACTGGATCCTTCAGTAGATCCAAACAGATCGAACAGCAGAGTTTTTCCTCGTTCAGCTGAATTCCTTGCTGCGCCATTTCAACAGACAGCGGAAGTTGCACTGTGACTGAACAGTGTCACTGACAGAGAAAACGGGACGGTGATTAATCCGCGGTGTTCTCTGTGTTATATTCTTGTGGAGCACGAGTGTTGTTCTAATCGATCCCGGTTCAAAGACTTCATCTACCCACACTGAAAGTAATCTCTCTCCTCCCGTTTGGGGGCGTGGCCGCTTGGGACTGCCAAGTATCCCTAAATGCATTTCGCACCAAACAGCAGCAACGGCGGGGACTTTGATTTTTCAGACCGGGAACTAACTCTGATTTGGAATATGTGCGGAGTTCATCCAAATAATGTCTGTTCGGAAATTCGCTCTGGCGCTTTCAGGGGTGAGAGCGGCGGTCACCGCGGCAGTTCGCTGCCCCGCTCCTGAGATCACTGACCGGGACAAAGAGTCATGTGCGAGGGCAAGGCCAGGCTCTGTCGTCTGTAGCGTTTTTGATATTGAATTAAAATAAAAATATTTGTTGTTTGTTGTATTGTTCCACATTTACAGAACCTAAAAACCTGAAACAGTGACGTGCGGTGAGATTCATGGCTGGTGAGGCACTGACTTCATCACAGTCAGATTTACAAACATTTGATTGGCTGCAGTTAACGGGTTATGTTTAAAAGCTCATACCAGCATTCAAACACATACAAACTGTAGCACACAAAAAAGCACATTTAATAAAAAAAAAACGTTATTATGGTCTTACCTTTACTTATAAATGAAGTCCATGCGCCGCTCCTTCTGAACAAAAGCATCGATTACTTGTTTATAGAAGTCTTCCTTTTCTTTCTTAAGTTTTAAAAGTCTCGGCTGCAGAATAAGTGACAACAAGTTGTTGTCACTTACTCTGCAGCCGAGGAGTCGCAGGAAGGATCCTGGGATCACTAGCGCCCTCTACCACCAGTGCCTCACCTGCCTCCCCTGACTGCACGTCACTGCTCTGAAACAACTTCCTCAGTGACTGACTGACTGACTGACTGACTGACTGACTGACTGTAGAACCTGTAGAGTAAAAAGCTTGGATATGCAACAGTGTGTAGAAATGGCCATAAAAACACATTAGAATCAACAGGAGTTATGGTATTTCATATTTCTCTTTTTTCAGCAGTGATGGAGTTTGGTCGTGGTAAACACAACAAACATTTAAAATGAAAGGAATCTTTCTTTATTTTTAAAACTTCAAACATGGATTTGAGATAGTATTACTACTACTACTTCATAGAAATGTAGTGAGTCACAGTCAGAATACAATATCTGTCTCATGAGTGTGGTGGAGTAACAGTCATATGTTTCCCAAAAAATAGGTAATACTCAAGTAAAGTACAGATACTTGAAAAATGTACTTAATTACAGTACTTGAGTAAATGTACTTAGTTACTGTCCAGCTCCGTTTGTATTGAGGAACAGCTTTGCTTCAAGAGGCAGCTTGTGTTCAGTCATTGTGTGCTTGTTTACTGTGGAGCTTCGGTCATGATACAAAAAAAATCAATTTTGTAATTTCCTTTTCGGCTCAGTTTTCATGTGGTAAATAAGGAACAAGCAGTTTGTGCCCAAGCTGGACAGAAAGCCAGGCTACATCTGCTGTTCTTGTTAAAATGTGCACTGAGTGTGGTTTTTAGAATGGGAGCATTCAAACCAATGGGCAGGACATTACAGTTGTCTTGACTAGAAGTTTTAAAGGCTGGTTTTAAAATCTTATTGTCCATCACTCTGACAACAGTCTAAGCCTATATTGCAAAAGTGAAGAAGACAGAGCACAGACCTGGATATAATGTTTCACTCCAAAAAGTTCTTATGTAGAGTAAATATTAACAGAAGCATCAGAAAAGAGAAATCTTTGTGTCTTAGTGCCTAAAATTTGCACTTTGGTTTCATCTATATTTACCACGACACAAGACTCTTAAGTTGAAGAGCTCTGAACGATTATTCAGATTGATGGCAACATAGAGCTGAATGTCGTCCACAAGAAAAGGAATTTAATGACTAACCTTAAAAGCTGCTGTTCAGTTGTCTATACTCGGGCTGAGAACAGAGGCAAGGTCATCTAGCAGCTGGGCAAAAGTTCAAAGACGTTGAGTGTGAAATGCTGATAGATCAGTCTGAGGTTACACTATGTAGGATCTTGGTTCTAGAGTTAGGTTAACAAAAATGATGAAAAGAGATCTGGTTGCCTGTTTTTTTTCAAGATCCATTTTAAAATATTGATAATTAGCTGAGGCTGATGCTAAACGAAAGGTCACATGGGGCAAAAAATATTTTAATCTTAAGAACAACAGCAATAATTCATAGAAAAGCTGTAGTAGTGAGCAGAGACCTCTAACAATACGATAATGGTATGTTTTTCTGGCCTGTGTTAAATAGCTCCCTGTCTATTCTGTGAGTTTTGCACTCTGGTTAGCAGGTGGGAAGGACGTCCCGATCCTTGTTTGCCGATTTTTGTGCGGGCTGTGGAGGTGGGCAAGGGGGGGAGCGGGGGCAGCGGGGCCTGGCCGGGGGGCAAGACGTGGCCTCCTTTACGGGACAGGAGGTCAATCTCTCTCCTGAGGACTTCAGCCTGCTGCGACTGTGTTTTCACCAGGATCTTTAGTTTGTGGATCTCCTCCTGATCCACATGTCTCCTGTAATCCTGGAACGGCCTGCCCTGGATACACACAAACAGACACCTATCAACGCATACAGTATACATATACATAAATAAACACTCATTTAGAAATAGAGGAAAGCAGGCTTAAGGGCTGATATGACATCCTGGGTTTAAAATCTGACCCAGGACCTAGACTCATTGGTTCTTACTGGCTATCGCTGAAGAGCCAAAACTATATTCAAAGCAGCATTAACTGATTAAACTGAATACATATATGTGGAGCATTATCACCTAAAAAAGTGGCTAACCTGTTTGCAAACAGCTGCCTACTTTAACACCCAGCAGACACAAAGCAACAAGCAACATAGCTCTGGAAAAAATATCTGCGTCATGCACTATGTCCACCAGCTAATCACTGACTTTGTCTGTGTGCTGTTTGATGCTTAGCAGGTAGATTAGAGAGGGGTCATCTGAAAACAGCTGTCTGCTGCTGGGTCGGTGAGAGTGCTGAGGCTGAACTAAGAGCCAAGAACCAAGAAATGTGCCATAAAACTAAATCTACTGAGTGAGCAGGGCAGAGTTGGGGATCTCTGTGGGTTCATCACTGCAATCAACCCCTTCATTGATCTGTATTTTTTAATCAATTGGCTAAAATAATCACGCTGGCCCTGATTAGTGCTGAAATGCTGACTGCTTGAATTCTTAAAGATCTACTGTCGCTCGCAGTGCTGAACTTATAACCAACCCCACAGCTCTGCAGAGCTTTTAAGCTCCTTTTAGCTCAGTGTTTTGGCTTCACAGCACATTTGAATGATTCCCTCTCACCAGCCTTGTTTCCAACAGTAGCCAGCTGTTTTCAAATAAGCTCTGATAAACCCACTAACAGTCAACGTTATTAACTAGGAAGGGACTGAGAATTTGAACATATTGGACACAAACATGACTATGATAATTTTGTTCCGTGTCTACTGGATGTGTAAATGTGTTAGCCATGACAACTTCTCATATGTCAGCGCTCTCTGTCCATTGGTTTATTTTGGAGTTCTTCTACCTCCCATTGGCCAAAACATCGGTTGTCACCCTGAAAGTCTGTGTGAAACACAGCAAAGATGGCGGAGATGCTACAGAAGTTTGTGGCCAGTTTGAGTTTTTTTTTCAGCAAACTTAGCTGTACACTTCAAGCTTTGATTAATATTAAGTATAAAATGAATTTAATGCACAGAAATTACCACTTTTTTCTGCCTGGCATTGAGTTTACGCTCCAGGTCCCTCTTGTGGTCTAAGAGGTTTGACATGCTGAGGAGACGCTCTGTGTTAGTCTTGGTCGCCTCCATCAGATTCTGACGCGCCTCTTCTACCTTCGCCTGAATAAAGATAACATTTTGAGTTTGAAGAGGTTAAGAGCAAATTTGCACACTTACCAAAGCACACACACACGTACACACACACATACACACACACACAGGTCAGCATACATCCCACTGTTTGATTTCCTTGGCGTATGCAGCTTCTTTAATGAGCTTTTCCTGCTTGAGCTCCTCCAGCACCCTGTTCCCTGACAGCGTCTGCAGAGCCTCCAGATCCAGCAGTCTCCCATACTTCATCATCATCAGCTCGTCGCACTGCTTCTCCAGCACTACAACATCACACAGATCAACAAACAAATGATTCAATCCAAAAATGTTGCCACTCTCTGGCACTGGGAATTATCACCATGACCAGAGAAGGAATTTTGCTCTTCCACTCCCTGGTGTAAGTTTACCACAAGACTTTGCCTAACACAACTGTGGAGTTGTTGGTATCTTTCCAGTAACTTGTTTGTGTTCATGTGGCATCTGAATTTCACGTTACATCTCTTCACAATATGGGTCCTTACCCTGTATCTTAGCGTCCATGTCCCTGCGGTCGTGGATGAGCCTGACGTGCTGCTGGCGGGCCTGGGTGTACAGATCTCTCTGCTGGCTCTTCTCCACCTGCAGCTGTTTGATTCGCTCCTGCAGCCTGCTCAACTCCGTCCTGTCCACCACCAAAGCCGAGCTCAGATCGGATGGCACTGAGCCGTTAAAAACAAACTCAATCTGGGAGACATATGGAGAAGGTGAAAGGAAAGGTCTCTGCTTTACAAAAGGACTTAGCAAGAGATGCAGAGTATTAGTATGGAAGTACAGGGCTGCCAACATTAAAATAAAATAATTTAATCAAATCTTTCATTTCTGGACACATAGAATGAACTAAATTAAAAACTTTAAAAATCCAAGTTATTGTCACATTTGAAAATGCATAACACTGCCATACTGATAATAAACTTGGATGTGAAATTGATGAAAAATTGAAGAAAAAAACAAAATTTAGACTTGAAATTAATTAGATAAATCATAATTTGTGATCACCTGGTGCAGTCTGAGAGGAACCACCACATCCAGTTCATTCATTTTCTTTTGCTTCTCTCTGTTGACCAACTCCAAGTCATCCTCTACTGCCTTCCGACCGCTCTTCACCGCTTTCTCCTGCAGAACAAAGAAGAAAGATGCAAAGTGAAACACGCAAACACACACACACACATGAGGATGCCACTGACAGACAGAACCATGAGAACCAAAGTTTGACCTTCTTGGTGAGGGTGTCGCACTCCTTCTTCAGAACTTCAGCACTCTTCTTCTCCTCCACCAGCAGTTCCTCCAGGTCCAGTCGACGCTCACGCAGCTGCAGTGTATTCTCAAACAACTCTGGCTCACAGCCTGACACACACACACATACGAACACACACAGAGTCATACTTAAAGCTGAAGCTAAAGCCTGTTGAACTTGAGGCACAGTGAAGCACTATTGAAAATACAAGGGCCATTATTAAACTAAAATCTCTGCTCTGTCTCGCAGTTACTCTGTGCAGGATTTGAACAGTGGCTCTCTATTTGCAACAGCAATAGGAACTTCAGGTTCTATTACAGAAGATATCTGCCCAAGGACCTGAGTGCAGACAGTTTCATCATATTGAGCCTGCTTGGGTTGTCTGCATTTTGGATTGGGCCCAGTTAGTCTCAGGTCTTTTCAGACATGGGGCAGATTCAGAAAAATTTAAGTTTATGACTAAAACTGTGTGTACGCACAAAGCCAGCAATGTGCACTTTGAACTGATAGCATGTGCACGAGCATCAACACTCTGACTGTTCACGATAAATAGACATAGATCAGCCCTGATTCCCTTGTTTGTGACACTAGTGACTGCTTGACCAGTCATTAGACCTGTCAGTGAGAAGAACAGCTGAGCAGAAGTGCAGTTTCACTAATTGTGCTGCATCGACGAGATTCTCCAGCAGCACTAGAGCAGCAGTCATTAGCCGTCATTAATCACATATACCTGAACACCGTAAGTGACATCTCAATCATCATTATTTGACATCACACAGATGATAAATGATTAATTTATATTGAAACAGACTGGATACAATTAAAGGATTATTTATGAGGAAGTAACATCTCAAATGTAAATGAATAAATAAATGATATATCTGGCTCCAGGTCTGTCCTCCGTTTCTTGGGCTCTAGTTTACTGTAAATTTATCAGGTGCAGGCAGGTGTGTTTCAGATCAGATCCAGATCTAAAGAACTGTAAAACAGAATCAACTTACACAGATCAAGCAGCGTGTGTGTGTGTGATGATTGACAGATTACATCACATATGGATGATCTATGGAGTATCAGTATACTGTTGCTGTGGGCTTGACAGGGAGTGGGCAGGAAAGATGCAGTACAAACACTCTGCACCAAATTCAGGTAATTAAAAATGGCCTATAAAGTTATATAATTATTATTTGGCTATATTTGCTGAATCATATTTCGTGGTGGCGGACTGCATCATCTGTAAGAATTAAGTTACTGACCTGGAGGGCAAACGCTGTCATCCAGAGCAGCAACTCCGTCCTCTGTGCCACTGTCAAAATCATCGTCATCATCATCCCAGTCATCATCTTCATCAGAGTCTTCATCGCTGTCCTCTTCCTCTGCAAACACACATTGGGATGATAAAGGACACATGGACAAATGGACACACACAGCATCACACGCACCATGTTACTTCCCCGCACCTTCACTTCCTGTCTGCTCCTTCTTCTTGACACGTTTGATCTTCTTCTTGAAGACTCTGGTCAGAAACTCCTCAAACTTGTTGTCTTCGCCCAGCGAGGCCTGGAAGGTCGTGGTCAGGGCCTTCTCTCTCTCCTGCAGCTTGACTATGTCTCTCTGCTTCAGTTCCAGCTGTTCCTTACATTCCTCCAGCTCTGACTGTCAGGAAACAGACAAGAGGATATAACAGCGATCAGAGGAAGAAAATCATGTGTTGACACACAAACAACGTGACAGTTTCTGCACAGAAGACATAGTGTGAGCGACACATTGGCACAATGACACAAATATGCCTGAGGTTGTGTTTACGTGTGTATGATGCAAGTAAAACACAAGCCATTACACGTCTGTGTAGATAGCTGGAAGTTAAAAATTAGCAATTTGTGTTTCTTTTAAATTCAGTCACTTACAGAAACAAATTTTAATTGATCCCCAACTGCCAGAATTAAAAATAACATGCTGTTAGATGCTAGGTGCTGTTTTTTTTTATTATTGTCAGAGTATTGTTGCCTTGTAATTCACTTTGTATCATTTAAAAAAGAAAACCCTTGATTGTTCTTTTACTGAACAAAGTAAGGCACTGCAGATTGGCTGCCAGCCTATTCATTTTAACAACACCATGACAGACAGTTATATTCAGCTTCTGCTACTGATGTACATGGACAATGTAATAACTGTGTCTTCAATGAGACGAGAAGGGCTGCAGAAAGCATCAGATCTCCTACGTAATTGATATGAGTGATAAAACCTAAGTTGTGGTTTTTGGATGTAGAAAAGCTGATATTAGCAAACTTAAGTTTGTATGTAATTGAGAAGCTTTAGAGATTGTTTTAAATATCTTTGGATTGCTGCATTAAAATGGCTCATGTAAGACTGCTAAATCTAGAAAATCATGAAAATAGGATTAGATCAGATATTTTTGACACCTAGCCATTTTACTCCCACCAGTTATGAAAACTAAACTCAGTATTTGTACCCAAGTATTTGCTTATTTACAAATATCTCTGGTGTTTCTGTGTCACTATGGGTATGACAGATATAACAGCTAGTACATGACTGTGGTATGTCTTACCAATGGCTCACACAGACATCAGCGGGATCACATTGACTCTAAATGTTGAGCAGCAGTTGAAACATCAGTTTATAAAAAGTGGCAGCGTGAGCACAAAACTTCAATCAGTGTGGGCTCTATATTTAGAGTTCAAACAGGAATTGCAGCTGTAAAAGTAATTATTGTCTGAAAAACAGAAATACAGACAAACTAACTTCTGGCTCAATAATAGCAGAATCTCCAAAGTTAGTGTTGTTTTGTTTGAATGCAAGAATGTAAACATTGCACAAGGCCAATGAAGTTGATCTCATCTGGTCTGAAGTGACAGACGGACTACAGTGGAACATGTTGCAAAAAATTTGAATGATGGTTGCGGAAAGAATGTGTCACAACACACAGTGCATCGCCCCCTGCTGCCTATCAGGCTGCGTAGCCACAGACCAGACCAGAGTCAGAGTGGACATTATGTCAAGGCTCATCAGTGTCTGTATGGTTTGCGCTATGTATGTACTTGTCTGGACCTGAGTCAATAAAGACATACATATAAAGACATATATGTATGTATGTATGCATAATATGCATTACTTTAGCAAACCGCAACAATTTAAGTCACAATGTGTTAAATTTTTATGCCAGTACAGCAACTTTCAGATGTGATTTTGAGTGCCTGAATGTCTGATGGCACAAGTTTTTGTTCGTAGGAAAATAAGACAATCTTAGTGAGAATCTGTGCAGTTGATGCATCGCTGTTTGCCACTTTGATACTACTACTGAGCGGGCGCAAAAGTCAGGAGCTTTCAAAAAGGTGATTTTCACTCTGTCACTCTGTCAATTGAATTGAAACCAATTGCTGCCTGATGGACAGGAAACAAATATTGAAAAACTTTGGTTAGCAATATTGTAGTATGCAAGTAAGCAATTATAGGCTAAAATGTAAAAAATCCACTGGCATAGTCCTTTAAACAGATTGCTTAAGTACAGGCACAAAGGCACATAAACTCCCTCCCACCACAATGTTGTTCTCCTCCTTCACGCGTGCGTTGAGCTTCTCATGCAGGCTGTCCTCCCTCCTGTCAAACTCCTTGAGCAGCAGCAGCTCCTGGTAGAGCGTCAGCTGACGCAGGTCGGCCATCTTCAGCTGCCAGTCCAGACGTAGCTTCTGGTGACGCAGCAGCATGAGCTTTGCGTCAAAGTGACACACTGAACTCTCCATCTGATGATTTTAAAAAACACATAAGCAGATTATATTACGCTGTTACCGCCTGTAATATCAGATGTGCAGTTAATTCTAGACCATATTTTGTTGATGATTAAGTATTTAATCTAATGTAATGGATTTTTTTTTTTATTCATTATTCAATGATGATCACAGACCTGCTCCAGGAGGGAGTCTTGCTCAAACAACAGTCTGATCTCCTTCTCCCTATGGAGCTTCTCCTCAAGCTCGCTCAGCTCCATTCCCTCCTCCTCTGATGTGTCTTCTTCTTCTCTGGTTCTTCTTTGGGTGCTGGAAGTCCCCTCCTCTCCTCTCTCCTGATCATCTCCCTCTTTCTCCATCTCCCCCTTCATCTCTTTCTCCAGCTGCTCCAACAAATCTGTAGTTCCCCCCTGCTCCTCCTGCTGCATGGTCTTAAATCTGTTTTAAAATAAAAGGTAGATATACTGTTTATCATCAGAAGATGAACAAAAGATTATTTGTCTGCCTATTTTTTTTTAATCAAAAGACCAGCATTGCCCATGGAAATAAATTACTTGGCCTGCTCATCCCTTATAGCTTTTATAGCTTTGCTCCCACAGACTACTTTCTGTTTAAAATTTAAACCACTATAACTACTGTTGTTACCTTTTTTCAGTAAGAGTAAGTGATAATTGATGACTGCTATAGATCTGCTGGTCCCCTAAAGAATCATGTTCTAAAAGTACAGTATTTATTGTGAACTTTGGTCAGAGTGTAGACTTGGTCTTGACTCCTGTACCTCTGTTCCCTCAGAACACGGTATCGCTCCAGGGTGGCGCGGCTGTACTGCAGCCTCTTCTCCGGGGTTTCCTCTGGTAGCATGGTCGGGAGGGCCGGTGGAGGGCGATGGAGATGGGCCGCCAGACGCTGCTGGACCTTTTGGAGCTTCTGAGCCTGAGCGCGCAACTGAGACACCAGGCAAACCTTGGAGTCCCGCAATGCCACGATACGTCCATTCATCTCAGTCTGCTTCTCACGGATCTGATAGGATGGATGGCGTAATTAAATTAATCTTCTATCGCTGCAATTTATGTTCTTTTCATTAATCTTTTGTTTTTTTTAATCCGATCATTCCGACCCAAAGACATTTGGTTTTTCAATGAGATACGCAGCCAATGAGATGAGCATACTTATTATATATTACTAAAAGAAATTCATGCTGTGAATGAGCTAAGATATGTATGTGTGTTTGTGTGTGTTTGTGTGTACATTTTCCTCCAGGCCAATCAGCTGTGCTCTCTTGCTCTCAGTGTTCATCCTCAGGTGTTTGGGCACCGTGAAGTCTTTGGCTGATTTCAGTTTTAAGTCTCCAATGTTCTCTCTGGCTTTACAGATGGCCTGCACGTCCAGAGGATCCTCACAGTTGTCGTCTGGCTTCTCTGCGTAACTGAGGCACCAACAATGCATCACAGTTTTGCCCCATCATTGAAATAGTTACACTTATTACACTTACACAGCTCCAGAGCACCATCGTGGGTAAATCTGGCACTACATTTTTTTAAATTGATCTTTAAGAATACAGGGAACACCATGACCATTCAATAAAACCACTTAAATATCACTAGAGCCCAGAGTACAGAGGTAACATGTTGATCATGAAACTCACAGTTGATCCCATTCCTGCTTCCTTTTCTCTATTTTGGCTCGAGCTTGTTCAGCTTTCTCAGCAGCCTTTCTGAGCCTCTCGACCTGCCGGTCTCCCAGCTTAATCCCTGCTGGACGAGCTACCTTAGGACGTACCACCTCCTCCTCTGGAACACACATAGAGGTGATAGGTCAAGCATGTCTTTGATGAGTGAAACCAACACATACAAACACTTTCTTACCCTCTATGTTACCGCTGTCTTTTGCAGGCTCGGCTCTGGATTTCCTGCGTTCTGGTGCGGTATCTCTGTCAAGCTGGCTGTGTTTGCTCTGATGTCTGAGCTGGGTTGAAGGCTTGGTGAGCGTTGGCAAACGGTAGGTAGAGACTCTGTGGTCGGTGCAGATGGCGACCACAGTGACCACTTTGTCCTCCAGAGAGTCCTTGAACCTGCAAACAAACACATATGTGAAGGGTTTTATTCTGGTTGGAGGCTGGTTTCCTTTACCGTCTAACTTTGTACCTAGGGGCAAAATCCAAATTCAATTAAAACATCTCAGGATGTCAGGAGGAATATTCAAACTCATATATAAATCTTATTTATATCCACCATCCAAAGCATCATGAAGCTGAAGCATGTGCAGAAAACTAGATCAAACCTATTTACCAAAGTTCACATTTAAATCTGAACATTTAAAAAGAAAAAAAAATCCATTCATGATTAATAGATAATAATCATCATTAGATATGTGTGTGTGTGTGTGTGTGTGTGTGTGTGTGTGTGTGTGTGTGTGTGTGTGTGTGCGTGTGTGTGTTCAGTCAGTACCACTCCTGTAGTTTGCTGAGTGCTATGTGGGCACGCTCCTCCTCCCAGGCCAGCTGCTTTCTGACCTCCATCACCCGCTGGGACTTCACCCTTTCTGCCTCTTCACTGAAACGCCGATCCAACTGCAGCTCCTACACACAGAAACACACACACATACCACATATAATTGAGGACACAGCATTATCCCTTCCCTGAAACACAAACCAGGTCTTTACCCTAAACTGAATGGTTTGGGTATGAGGACCTTATCTTGCATGGAAAAGTGTCCAAACAGTGTGTTTACATTTGTTTAAGAAACAGTTACAGTCAGCTTTCTCCTGTGTCTTGGTTTCTTAAATGTGATGTAAACAAGAAACCTGTTTTTCATAAGGAGCTACAACTAACACAAAGTCACCTCTATAAGTCTAAACAAGTCAGCAAGCAGTTAATTCTGTTGCTTCAAATAAGTAAGCCATGCTTCCAAAATAAGATTGCGGTGGTGGGGAAATGTGACCAGCTGCATGCGTGTTATGCAAATTTACAGTAACCAGCCTACCACAGTGAATGTAAAGGCGTCTTCTGACTCCCTACCTCTGATTACTTGAATGAAAAGAACTGAATGATGGTGACAGCTATTCATCAGTCTGACATACTGTGAGACATACTGTATAAAGATTCTGTCAGTGAGGAATAATAATAATAATGATAATAATAATAATAATCGTGCAATTTAAAAAATATTTTTGTCCAGCACCGCTGATTTCTCACTTGTGGTGTGAATTTTGGTGAATCTTAGCATTGTTCTAAAACTAAATCAGAGCTGCTACATTGGAAAACAGCATGAACTGTCAGACCAGTGGATAAGACCCAGGTGTGTGTGTCTCTACCTCAGGTTTCAGGCGAACATGCTCCGGCAGACTCTGGTTTATGTCCAGCACCTCTTTAAACTTCTTCTGGAGCTGAGCCATCTTCTTCCGCTTCTCTGTGATCTTCAGCTCGGCCTCCCGTTGCAGACGGTCCTTCTCCAGCTTCTGTTTAGCTGTCTCTATGCTGGGGGGGAGTTAAAAAGTTAGAAGAGAGAAAACGTTCATGATTTTCTGGCTTCAGAGTGACCCCAAGAACAGCAGCAGGTCCCCAAGTGTAATCAGCGCTACATCTTCAAAAAAATCTTCAAAAAATGCAAGAAATCCGTATAAATAATGAGAAATACAATACAGACAACAGTTATCTACTCAATAGATACTTAATAAATAGAGTGAAAGAAAGAAAGAAACATGGTTGATACACAGAGGAAGACAAGAAAAGTGAGACAGAGAAAAACAAGAAGACCAAATTATCCCTAAACAGTTTATTCACACGCACCTGTAAGCTGCTGGGTCCTCAATGTCCTGAGCCAATGCCTCATTTTCAAGACCCACCTGTTAGAATAACGTGAACAACATGACACAGGTCATCCAGTTCGCCAACCTGCACTATATTGTTTGCTTTTACATGCCATTAATGTTTGTGTCCCGTTATTTCTGTTTGAAACACATTGCTGATATGGCCGAAGGCCTCAATCAAAAACATGCGCCAGCTGTGACAGTTGAAATGTCATTTAAGTGCAGGACACCTGTTAACAACTGACCTAATGCCGGACGGAACAGTTAGATTCCTTTTAAATTCCATTTTAATTTGTTTAAAAATATGAAGAAATTTGACAAAAATGTGACAAATAAAATGTGGACCGACCCTTGGAGAAGGAACCTTGGCCCTCTTTCTCTGGATCCCTTTCTGCAGCTCCTCTGGAGGAAGCAGGCTGAAGGAGAAGATGTTCCCATCATCTCCCGCAGTCAGCACAAAGTGTTCGTCATGGCTACAGCGAATGTGTCGCAGCTGTCCGTACTGGTTGTCGTGAACACTGAGAGCCCAGTAGGCCTGCATGGAGGTGAGGCTGTGGTCACCGGGCTGCAGCAGGTAAACCCTGATGGAACCTGAGTGCATGCCGCAGAGCATCAGCTGTCTGTTGGAGCTATGACACACCAAGACAGCAAAGAACAAGGTAGGGACACTTCAACTACCACGTTAAACACGTAACACTGTTGTGGTGCATATGTGAAAGAGGCTGTAGAGTAGAGGAAAACTGATTTGCTTGTTTGCCCTCCAGCTTACCTAAAGTTGATGGAGCGAACCGGGTCGTTATCTGTGTTGTCAACAGGCAGGAAGCCAAAGGGCTCATCCTGCCGTTGGTCCGGATCCTCATCCTGCTTCTCAGAGAACTTACAGTGATACAAGAAACCGGAGTCAAAGCCTCCCTACAGGAGAGACAGAAAAGATCCATCCTCAGATCCCTTTCCTGGCTACTTTCTGTGAAGTGTTATCATGTCATTTGTAGATACAGTATGTGTTAAAACATCCTTTCATCAGCTTCTGGTAAAGTTCTAGGGTGGTGGAAAACAGTCCCTTGGTCAATATGTGTTTGGTTTGCAATCAGGATCAAAAAATAAGTGATAAGGTTATGAATCTGACTGAACATTTCAATACTTTTAGTACTAAACAGTTAAATACACAGCCATATTAAAAAAAATCATCCTGCTGGCCCCATATTCGTCATGTGTTTACAATCTACCTATAATTTTGTCGTCCTGATTGTTCATACTGTAACTGTTCTTTGTGGGTCTATTCTGTCTGTCTGTTCATTCTGGAAGAGGGATCCCTCCTCTGTTGATCTTCTTGAGGTTTCTTCCAATTTCTTCCCTGTTAAAGGACTTTTTTGGGAAGTTTTTACAGATTGAATCAAAGGTCTAAGGCTAGAGAGATTGTAAAGCCTTTTGTGGTAAATTTGTGATTTGTGATATTAGGCTACATAAATAAAACTCATATGACTTGATTTCTTTGAAATCCCTGTATGACGATTTAAAAATTCCTCTCTTTTTTATTTGGTCGATATACAAGTTGACAAATTTGGTTGATTTCAGGTGATTGATTCCATCGTCCATTGTTACTATCTCCTGATTGTTGAAACGTAATAGTGCACTGACAAGAAATACATACTGTGTGTGTCTATGTGTGTGTGCGTGTACCATGTGTGTGTGTGTACCATGGAGAGCCAGAACTGGCCAGGCTGTGAGTAGAAACCACAGTAGAGAGGACTTGGAGGGTCGGGGATGTAGATAGGCGGTAACTCTTCCTCTTTCTCCTCTTCTTCTTCCTCTTGCTCTGCTTCTGGATGCTTCGATTCTTTCAACCTCTTTTCTCTCTCTTTCCTCTTCTTCTCCTTTACAGCTTGACGTCTTGCGATTTCCTCTTCTCTCTGAATTGCGAACATACAAATAAAAAATACAATAAAATCAGGCATCAGTCCTTTAAATAACGTTTAAGACAGCAGGAAATAAAGGACAGAAAAATACTTGAATGACATAAGGCAACAGATATGACATCACGAGTAATTACAATGTAGATTACACACAAAACATACAGTTTAACGTAATACAGCCATAAAAAGCGACGTACAATTAAAATCCAGCAAATGAAAGCTAAGACAAACTAAGCAAAGACCTTGATTCGCGATTTGATGCTCCTGAACCTGAAGGATCTGCTGGACAGCTCAGGCAGCTGGAAGGTTTTAGTTGGCTTCTGGGCCTCCGGATCAGGACACTGCACCTCAGTCACGTGACCACTCTGACACAGGATGAGCAGCCTGTTTTCACTCTGGGTAAAAATGTAAAAGAAATCGGTCAAAATGGTAACGTTTCATCAGAGAGAAATTTGGGTGAAAGTGGGTTAGGTCAGTGTTTCCCTTTCTGACGGCCACGATGGCCGGAGACCAGACTTACATGGGAATGAGGTGACCACTCCAGCCCCTGCACAGGCCCGGGAACGTGGACAAAGCCGATGGGGTTGTATTTTTCCCCGACAATGAAGAAGAACACAGTGCAGTCTGAGCTCTGAGCAGGAAGGTCGAGGTGAGAGAACAGAAAGGTGAGATGAATAGCAAAATGAGGAAATAAAACACTTTGTAGAAAGTACACAATGTAGTTGTACACAATGTAGAAAACAATAAATAAAGTCACTGAGGTCTCATCTATGACTTTATCTGATGTGAGTGAAATCCTAAATACTCAAAAGATCAGTGGCACATCAGTGACATATTTATATTAAACCTTTAAGCCTATTTCAAAAATCTAAGATTTCCAAAATCATGTTTCAAAAAACAGACAAAGCAAGTTGTGTTTTTCATAATAGTAAACAAGCATTTTGACAAACTGCTGTTTCCTGTGAAGTTGGTAGTTTTCTAATGCTGGCTCTCAGTGATAAACCTCTTACCCCTGTGGCTAAGATGTCTCCGTTTCGCTCATATGCCACAGCAGTTACAGGGGCATTATGGGGTTTGAAGGCCTGTTTGAGGCGCAGCTTTGCATCTCCTTTGGGGCTGCGCCCGGTGACCACATGCAGCCTCTGTGGGTTGTACAGCTCCAGTAAGCGGACCACCCCGTCCTCAAAACCCGTCACCAGTAAACCTCCACCCTGGTTCACCTAAAGACAAAGTCCAGAGGTCAGTTTTCTTTCACATGTGGTAGCATGATTCATTTTCATACCGGCACACTCACCATAGGTGGAGCCCAGCTGAGAGCAGTTCCACCCTGATTGAAGCGGCTGGTTGTCAGCTCTGTTTTCGCCAGGAAATCAAAAACTCGGACTGAACCTGGAGAGCAGGGAGAGACGCAGTACCTGTTATAGTGCGTGTGTGTGTCAGTGTGCGTGCAGGTGTGGAAATGTGTGTGACTCACGGTCCAGAGCGGTCGTGGCCATCAGGTGGGATTTCTTCGACACATCAAGGCCCTGGATCGCTCCGGCGTGGAAGGAAAACAGGCACTCTGGATCAGGAGTCTGCACACAGGAAATACATCAACTGTCATCACACTGCGAGAGCATACTGTGTTTTTTACAACGATTTATTAGATGATTGAATATGATATGCGTAATGTTCTGTTTGGAAGGGTACTCAAACATATTTTGTTCTGAGCCACATGACAGCTTGCTGCAGTAGTACAGTGACTTGCCGTGTAGGTGAACGAAAGATCCAGTTTCCAGATGGCTCCGCTGGAATCCTTCAGTGTAAAACAACATAGCAGAGTGAGACTGGATCATGCATTTCAAATGGTTTTGAAGTGACTTTTGACTTTTTTTGCTCCTCTGACCTGAGCAAACCAGAGGAAAGAGTCAGGCAGGGAGCTCTTCACCACAGAGGAGAGGCAGACGTTGTGTCCGACCACCATCTCATTCATGGGCTCAATCTCAAATCTGTTGCAGTCGCTGCTACTGTCGGCAGAGTCGATGCTCTCAAAGTCCCAGCCCTGCAGGGGAAGAGGGGTGTTGTTACAAAATCATACTGGTTGTACAAATACATGATTACAGAAACTCAGGATTATCGTCCCTGCTCAATCAGTCTTATTAGGGATGTGGAGAAGAGTCAACCGTCTCTTCAAAATCTAAAACAGTTGATCTAATTTCTGTGCAGAGCATCAGTACATGTCAATATAATGTGACAATGTTTTAGGGATTTAAACTGCTGCCATCACAAGATATTTAAACACAGAGTCAAGTATCTTACCTGGACTACTCCATCAGAGCCAATTGTCATCAGCTGTCCATCCTCAAGGGCAAACGGCTGAACCATCCCGGCGTGGCAGGTCCGCCCCTCCTTTCGACAAATCTCCACCTTAATGGCATTTCCATCCCACAGCAGCAAGTTGCCCCAGTCTGTGCCGGACACCACCTGACAAGAAGACACGAAGTGAGGCGAGGGTCAGAAGTAACGTTTAGTTCTCTTGACTCCTACAGAGGATTTTTCCAAACCAAAATATCTTTGGAAGTTCACCCATGACCTTGCAAACAGCAACAGACAAAACCAATCTGACTGCAAAGCCCCCCCCCCCAATTAAACCCAACCTGTCAGAACAGCAGAGCACAGACCTTTCCATCAGGAAGCTCCACGTAGCCCTCGATATCAGTCGCTGCGGTTTTTCCAAAATTTCCAATAAGTCCTTGCAATTTAAGACCAGTGAATGTGCTAGCCATTTTCCAAAACCTGATAAAAAAGAGGGGGAGAAGGTATTTTCACCTTATATGAAACACATTCACTATCAATGTATCAAGGGAATAATTAAACTTCTGATGTCTAAGGTCATTTCTCCGACAGTTGCAGTTTCATGAGGGAGTTACAGTAGTGATTTCCTCGAGTTTCCTCAGGTTATCTGATAATCTCACAGTAATGACATCACCAGGAAGTCACTGATCCTGGCCAAGAAATAGTCACATTACCCACCGTAAAACCTCACCTTTGCATTTACCCTTGTTTTTTTGTACAAACAGGACATAACATGTGAATTAGTGAACTTAAGAGGAATTGATTTAGTTACCTCTGGATAGAGCCAGACTAGCGCTTCCCCCTGTTCCCAGTAACTGTCCTGAGCTAACATGACTGCTGCTAGCTCTAGCTTTATATTGAACATACAGACATGAGAGTAATATTGACCTTCTCATCTAACGAACCGCAAGAAAGCAAATAAGCATATTTACCAAAATGTAAAACTGTTCCTTTAAAAGCACCACAGTCTGCCCTTATCTAACTGAGTTTAATGTCTTTTCATGGTAGCTCAACATCAAAAGAAAGAAAACAAAAACTCCCTGGACTATTTTCTGCTACTAAACTATATGTCATGTGTATTTGTTAAAAACAAAAAGTAACTGAGTGAACCTAAAATGTAGATCATCGCAGTGTTTCTGTAGCAGGGTTTCAGGATTTTAGGATGATTCAATAGGTTGTTTACTTGATGTGTCCAGATCCTGATGACGTGAGCAGTCCTGGGTTGTATGGGGAGAAGCTGACTCTGTAGACCTCCTGAGAAACAGCCTTGCAGCTCAGCATCACCTCCTCCTGCCTCCAGTTCCACAGCGTCAACATGTAGTCAGGCTCGCAGCCCACACTGGCCAGCAGGCTCCCGTCACGGTTAAAATCCACAAAGCTGTACGCCTTCTCTGTACCACCTAAAGACAGGCAGGTTAAAACACAACGATCAAATAATGAAAGATAGATCATGTGAAAAAGATATAACTGTTTGAATCTGGGTCCTATTTACCTCTGAGGATGCGGTACGGTCGTAACGAGGGATATTCATATATTATGACGTTGGGCTGGTTTCCCTTCTCTGCTGAAACAAAGTAGTCTTTGCTAGGGTGTACCTTTACACACACACACACACACACACACACACACACACACACACACACACAAATAAAATACTTAAGAGAGCTCCAGAGGTAAAAAGGCATAAAAGCCTTGATTTAAAACTACTTACAGAGTTCCACCATATTATCAGTCACAGTGAACATCAAGTCTACATACATACACATTATCTTGTGGTAGTTCAGATTTTTCAGGTCAGTCTGCACAAACAAATGACTTAAACGAACCAATGGCTGCCCAGAACAGCGAGGACAAAATAGATCCAAAAAGTATAAAGTATTAAAGTATATATGATTTCTGGTAAATGGGCTCAAACAAACAAAACCACAGGTGTTGTCTTTAAAACAAACAAACTTCTGTAATTACATTTATAAGTACTGTGGCACTGGTATCTAGTGAAATAGTACTAAGTGTTAATCAACTGATGCTTATCCTTAAAAGTAGTGTAGGAAGGACTTTAACATTGTAAGTGATGCTCCATATTCTTTTACCTAGTTAATACTCTAGTAAATCCTCAAACAGCTACTCAAGTACCACAACTTTAAAGCTATACTTGAGTAATTGTAAAGTTATCTATCTGTTTTTCCATCTCATCAGTGTTTCCTGCTGTCAGTCACAAACAGACTTGAGCCTCTCGAACATAAAGTAGTTTGTCAGCCATCTTACCGCGATGGAGCCGATTCCTCCTCCGCTGCAGGAGCGGAGGTATCTCTGCTCCTTGGTGGAAATGTCCAGCAGGACGAGTAGGTTACCTGCTATGAAGATCAGAGTTCTGTCATCCAGCACCTGCAGGTTCGCCCTGCGCCCACTGTCGTATCCAAAGGAGTGACTGGTTGTAGAATGAATTAAGGATTAGATCAGATTCACTGTATGTTATTACTCTATAATCTGTGTATGGCACACATAGTATAAATAAAAACATTTTATAGTAAGAATGCATACATGATTATTGTTTTATTAGTCATTCTTATATCTATATACCTATACCTATATCACAGTTCTCTTACATTGTAATGTGTATATTGTATATAACAATGTAATGTCACCTCTCTAATTTATATCATTTATTATTTTATTTGTATTTTTTCATTAAAATAGTTTGACTGAAATAAATAATGATCAATAAAGTAGAATCTTATTTTATCTTGCCTTGTAATAAGCCTGCAAACGAACAGAAAACAAGGACTGAAAATTATGTCTTGGCAAAGAAACTTCAGGGCATTAAGACTTATTCTCACTACTGAGCAGCAGAAACTGTGTTAGTTAGTTGAAAAGGCTACACTTGCAAGTTGAAAAAAAACTGTATTGAGTCTCCCTATTGCCTGTATTTTCTAATTATGAGGAGGAAATCTGAGAAGAACTATGGTGTGAAATGTTTTTTTCAAAGAAGGATACGAGAGGTGCAGGAGGTTCTCTGGGATTTCAGAGTCGGGTGTGATGGATGGTCTGGAGTAAACATCCTCATACTTGTAGTACGTGTCTGCAGAGAGCTGCTTTTGTGAGTCCTCGTCAGTCTCCTGCTGCATCACTGAGTGCTCAGTATCACATGCTGTGAAGGACAGCATTGACAGCAATTTTACAGCAGACCTGCAGTAACTTGTGCATTTTACCCCAAAAAAGAGCATTGAAAGAAAAATTAATTATTCCAATGTTTTTTTTAAAATGAGATATCATTGCATTTAAAAGTCTGGGTCTTGAGACTATAAAAGAGACTGTAATTGGTTACTGAGAATATGCTAAACAAAAACTTTTAGTTTAACTGCTTCTCCCCGTTAATTTTACAAGTTGCTTTGCGGGGAAATGTTCTTAATTTCAAGTGACAATTTGTCTGATTGGCACAATGAAATCACACATTTTCACCACCTTCATTTCTCAATCTTTAACTGATCAGTACATTTGACTTCATTACACTCCACCTGTCATGTATGCTTAACTACACTTCTACTGATACTCCATTCAGACCTTACATTTAAATCGATACCTCAACTTATTTCAGATATTCCATTTTTACTGGCATTTCACAGTCATGTAGTGGGTTTATTTTTACTCTCATTTTAACTGTTTCAGAAGAATCTGAAGGCCTTTTGCTAGATATGACTCTACCTTCAGTGTTTTCCTTAGCCTTCTCACCAACACAAGCTGTGTCTTCTTCCGCCATTTTAAATTATCTGCTGCTTTGTCTCATTTATCTGTAAAACAAACAGAGGAATTTATTATTCAAAGACATTTCCAACTCGACCAAATAGAAGTCAGGCTTTAAAGTACGGGGAAGGTGATAGCAAAGCGAAATGCAGCATAAGCAATTCGATTTTCGGTTCTTCCCCATCTGGTTAACACTTACTGACGTTTTAAAATTAAGTCTGACTCATATTTAATGTCTGCAACCTTCTACATTTATCTCTGTACCTGATAAACCGACTGACCAAGTCCGCTTTAGTTTGGAAGCGTTGCTAGGCAACAAGGAAAGTGACTCTGCTGCAATGTCTGCAGGTTATTGTATCAGCTTGCAGAGAGTTTAAATAAAAAGATGAATAAAATGGACCAATCTTAACTTAATATAAAGTTGTAATTTGTTTTAGGCTCTGAACTCCTACTGATACACATGCAGTAGATACCGTAGATTGCTGTAACCATAGTGACGAGGTTTAAGGTCCGGCTGTCCCTTTAAATACCACTTGTAAACAAACATGGCGTCTTCACAGTCGTGCGGGAAACAACTACTGACAGATATTGAACTAGGTTGTCGTCGGTTTACTGTTGGATTGCTGCGGAACCGATTAAAAACTTTAAATTGGATGACACAGACTGTAAAAGTTCGTCTTCTACTACTTTTCGGTGATAAAGATTTGTCGTAACATTCTACGTTTTACGGCAGCGAAAGTTGAAGCTGATTGGACAGTTTGTGCCGTAAACCGTGTCGGTAACAGAACGCATGGGACAGCGCTGTGGCAGCGTGTGTGTGCATTTGAAATGTAAGTTAAACTAATACAAATGACTCAAACTGTGTAATTGTTCACGTTAACAGTACAGATAAACATGAGAGGTGCGCTGCAGTATCGATAGTTTAATAACATGTGTTGACAAACATTGTTTATGTGATTAACCGACCAATGTGGGAAAAATAAGCCAAAACCTATAGCGAGGTCAAACTAGCTACAGTACAGTCCAAAGCTATTCAAAGTAGTAAATGTGCAGCATTAAAATGCAAAAGTAAGTGACTTATCAGGAGTTATCATGAAAGATAGTTTGTTAAGGTGCTAACTTACATGTTCCCGAATGGTTAGCTAGTAGCTAACTTTCTTGTTGTTTGTGGTCTGACTCCTTAAGAGAGCCTCTAGGTAACATTTTAAGGCAGCTAACAGAAATCTAGCGGATTAAAAGAAAAACAATTCCCCCTGAAATGTCAACATTTCATAAAAAATTACTTTTAGCACTCATTGCTTGTTTGTGTTTTTGTGTTTTGGTTGTGTAGAATCTCCACCTGCATATGTACACGTCTCATAGAGTGTTTTCAGGTCCTCAGTGTTTTACATACCAGTCTTTCAAAGCTATTACATTGGCTTTGTTTTTATGTATTCCTGTTTTTTGTATACAATCTGAAGACCAACCTAATGTTCATCTCTATGCTGCACCTGATACCAGTTTCATATCATATCAATATGCAGAAAAAAATCAGCTGAAACTTTCCTGCAAGCTTTTTCTAAATATTTAAGTTGAAGATACAGCAGTTAAAGATAACAAAACTTGATCTTGGAATGTGTTATATAGAAGTGTTTCATTTGTAGAAACACTACTCAGCCGCTGGTTACTTGTATGCCTGTATGTCTTTCTGCTGTTGGCCTCATCTACATTTATCTCTGGGACCTACTGTAGGATGGAGGCCAAATCCAAAAAAACATTTTCTCCTAAAGGTGGAAAGAAGCAGAAGCTGACACAGAAAGGAAAAGGTAAGCCACGTTTCACATCAACCAGCTATGTTCACCATCAGTTTCAACCAGGCTTGTCATTACTGGTTTATGTCTCACTCTGCCCAGATTCCATAGGGACCAAACTTGGTGGAAAACCAGGTGGAAAGCCAGGCGGTAAGAAGCCCTTCAAACCGTATAACAACACAGAGAGGAAGGGCAGACCGGGGAAGGGAAGAGATGGTGGCAAGAAAGAACAGAAATTTGCTTTCTCCAAAACCGGGAAGGGGCAGAAGAAGAGGAAAATGCCACAAGATGAAGAAGAGGGTGGAGGTGAGAAAGAAAACATCTGTCTGTGGCTCTTTTTTTTCCAGAGGCTGTCAGATTACAGTGTCAGTGTCTTTTGCCTCAGATTTCTGCTGATCATTTTGACCAGCATTTGCACTGCTTAGCTCCACACTCTTAGCGCTCACCAAGCGCCACACGAAAGCAGTTAAACCTATAGCCCCCCCAACGGGACCCCCCGGCTACAATTATTATACAGTACGTAAATACAACACAAATGTAGTTTGAAATACTATATACACTTAAAAAAAAACAGAAAACAAAAAGGATTTTAACAGCGTGAACATCTTATATATTTTGTCTTTGTCAATATTAATAGTTTGATAGTTGGACTATGATGGGATGTCAGCTCTTGACCTCTGCACCTTTACTTTCTACCTGTGTTGGCACTAAACATTGGCTTTGGGTGTAAATCGTGTGCTGCATAATAATAACTACTGGAAAAACTTTGAGTACTTCATCCTAAATAAATGAGACAGACTCATTTTCCATCAAACACAGAAAGAAGATCAGCTTGGATGCAACATCTGTTTCAGTAAATAGAATAATAAACCTACATGTTCAGCTCTGAAGAACTGATTTGAGTTTGTTTCAAGTTTCAAGTTTCCTCCTTTTCTCAACTACAAACTACGAATGTTCAAAAATATATTTTTTTAAAATTGCACACATTATTGGGTCTTGAGAATTTGGGGGTAATATCAATCAAAATAGCTACGACACAAAGTCATGAGGTTCATCTTTACCTTTGCCCTTTTTTTGCCTGTTTCACTGCTCAAAGCAACAGTGTCTAAAGTTTAATTCGTTTTGCATCACTGCCTGGATTCAGCCTGAATCTTACCTTGATGATTATGACTGACATGTCAAAACAGGTCCAGGGGCCAAGAGGATGAAGAAAGGTGAGTTTAAGCCAAAGAACAAGGAGCTGACGGAGGAGGAGCTGAATAAGAACCGGCAGCAGAGGAAGAAGGACCTGAAGAAGAGCAGACAGCAGGCGGAGAGGAAGGACATGTTCCAGATCATCTGTCAGTCCAAACAAGTGTGGGGAGACCTCAGGAGGTACACACACACACCCACACACACAGGTCAAAACTATGCAGCGAAACTAACCTCCTTATATATTCAGACTCACAAAACAAATAGACAAATGCTGAACGAGGTCACAATCTTGGTAGAAGGCGACGAGCATCTGAAAAACTGGCTCCTTTCTCACTTCTGCACAGCTGGTCCATTGTGGTGTTAATGTCAGATAGTTGCACAGGCGCATCTGACCCAGTGTTGGAAATGTGAGGGAGGAGAGGCTTTGGCCATCTAGCTCTGATGGAGGGTACTGGCAGCTTCACAGCTGTTGGATTGGATTTTAGGAAGTCAGTCTTGTCAATATTAATTTGGCACTGACACAGTTTCTAAGAGCATTTATACATATTGCGTAGTGCTGGTTGTAATGATAGAACTCTGTATTTGTGTTAGATCTATGATTGACTTTAGTATTTGCTGTTTTTTTTTTTTAACTTGTATTAGTTGCATTAGTGATATCAGTGTGTGTGTCTACCTGCCCAGAGACTGCAGACAGAAATGAGCTAGTAGCTAAAATCTGTTACAATAATCCTTTTTCTTTGTGTGAGAATAATGTGTTTTGTACGTCGCCCACGGCAAATAAATGTAATAAACTATGAAGTGAACTTCAAAGAGTTTGACGGGGGAGTGCGACTGAAAAACAGGATGAATGTTAGCAGAAGTCAAACATACCAGAGCAAGCTACACAAACGTTGAGTTCTTCCTTTTTATAATTTATGTTTCTGTGTGACTAACGTCATGTTCAGACCAACTTACTGTGGCAGAAAAACGTAGGATGGTCCAGTAAAAGAGCTGAACCTGGCTCCACTTTTGCTGCAACACACCATCATCCATCTAATATGCACAAGCTCACACTCCTGGTAGATTTCTTTGTAATATTATTACTTTGTGTGCTGCTGCCTGCTCATTGACACATGATGGTGCTGTGTGTGTGTGTGTGTGTGTGTGTGTGTGTGTGTGTGTGTGTGTGTGTGTGTGTGTGTGAACAGGAAGAATTGTGACAACGACTTGAAGAAGAAACTTATGAAGGACCTTCATGATCTGATCCGTGGGAAAATCAAACAGGTGAGTCTCACTCTGCGATTTCATCAGTTTACTATACATTCGGTTATCCTGCTGTTAACGAATGCTGTGGATGTGGTTTCTCTTGCTCTTATGTTTTGTCTTTATAAAAATCTTGTGGACCGTCGTCTCTGCCTCCAGATGGCGTTTGCTCATGACTCGGTGCGAGTGCTGCAGTGTTTCATCCAGTTCGGCAACCACGAGCAGAGACAGGAAGTGTTTGATGAACTTAAAGGTGAGGGCCAAGTTTGGCTGATAAATAATATTTATGTTTTTTTATGGACATAGTGATGTGTGCCTGTATGCACTGCACATAGCTTTGGGCTTTTTTTAACACACACACAAAAAAAAAAAGATTATTTTTGAAAACATTTTTAATGCTAACTTTACTTGTGTTAGGGGGTGGGGGCTGTAATTTTTACAGAAATGTTACTGTTTCCAGCAATTTGCCTCATATGTAATGACACTGTGGCAATGTGTTTTTGAAGAGTTTCCCTTTTTACATCGAGGTCTAATCAGCAGCATCTGAGGAGGATCAGGATCTGACCTGTAGTTCAGTTCCTGCTTCACTGTTTGTGACACACGAGTAGAGCAGCTGATTAACAAGCATTAACCGTCCGCACTTTGTTGTTTCCTCCAGATGACGTCATCGGTTTGTGTAAGTCCCAGTATGGCAAACACGTGGTGAAAAAACTGCTGATGTACGGGTGAGTCAGCTCACACTGGTTTCTTCTTCTTCTTCTTCTTCTCTCTGTCAGCGGACGTCCGGTGTGTTGAGTTACACTGACAGGTGTTTCTGTTATTTTTTAATGCAGGTTAATAAGTAAAGAAGAGAAACACCTCTCTGTGTGATTCAGTCCAGTTACAGTACCTAACAAACTGCCAACTGATGCACAGTCTTATTTCTAAGAGCCGTGTGTATTCATGTCCTCCACAGGAACAAGGAGCTCTTGGCGGCTGTGATGCAAACATTTAAAGGTCACGTGCGCCCGATGCTTCGCCACGCCGCCGCCTCGTCCATCATCGAGTACGCCTACAACGACAAAGCTGTGCTCGCACAGAGACTCATGCTCACTGAGGAGCTGTACGGGAACACCTTCACCATCTGCAAGGTACACACACACACACATCTGAAAGCAATAGTGTTGGCTGCGTAGAGATGTTTGATGTTGATATGGTATATTTGTATTTTTTTGCATCTCCACACCAGGGTTTATGATTTTATGATTTGAAATGTACATGTCTCATCACTGACTGTGAACATTACCCCCCCCCCCCCGTGTGTGCAGTCAACAGTGTGTAACACCATAGAGAAAGTCGCAGAGATGAACCCAGACAAGCTGAACAACATCATCGATGAGATGAAGCAGATTCTCACACCCATGGCCCAGAAGTAAGAACACAAAAATAAGACAATGTCAGAAACATGAAACGATCAGTACAAGGTTGAAACTGTGCAGGGAAACGGTTTTAGTTCACATACTGTCAGCAGTAGCCTGTTAAAAGGATAACTGGAGTCAGTGTGATTGTTCTGATTAGAACAAAAAAAACAATCATGGTTTTTGATAAATGACATAAATATTAACAGTCTCTGGTTCCAGCTTCTCAAATGTGGAGATTTGTATGTGATTTGTAATGATTTCATTATAATTTTATGAGGGAAAAATAAACAGAAAGCTGGAGAGGTTGGAAAACAGTTTGGTCAGTTTTAAGTCAGTTAGATGAGTTACCTGACTTTTCCCTGGTTTCTTAGTTACAAAGTTACAGGTAATAAGAAAGTTTAAAAACATATAAAAATTATTATTTTTATTATTTATTTATACTTTTATCCTTTCGCTTTTCTGCATGTACTACAATTTAAGTGAATATGTAATTCATTTTTCTTTTGCTCTGATTGCATTTTATTAATACGTAGTATTTAACCCATGTAACTACAGCCTGTGTTGCTGTGTTTCAGGGAACAGGTGATCAAACACTCTCTGGTCCACAAAGTCTTCCTGGACTTCTTCCTGTTCGCACCTGACAAACAGAGAACGGTAATTTTAATATTTGTGTCGCTGTACATTTCTCTTGTAACACAGGTACACTGTGTAAAATAAAGCTAAATACTACAAAAGACACTCAGAGACAACTAAATGAAACTTGGATTTTTGGGGCCGATACCGATATTAAGGAGTACAAAAATATTCCGATATTGTTATATCAGCCGCTTTACATATATAAAATCGGTCGGGCTCTAATAAGATCAAAAACTAATTTCTGAATGGAAGAAAAGTTTTTGTGTGTTTGATGCTGACTGTAGTCACTCTATTTACCACTGACATGTTTCCTCTCATTGGTCTGTGTTTGCTCTGATGGGAGCAGGAGATGATCGAGTCCATCAGAGAGTCAGTCGTCTACATGGCTCACACACACGACGGCGCCCGAGTGGCAATGCACTGTCTGTGGCACGGGGCAGCCAAGGTGTGTAGACACACACACAAACACACACACACATTCATACAGTGAAGGTGAATGTCAACACACCATCATAGCCTCGGTTTTATTTGTTCTTGTCTTGAAGCAGGTGTGGTTTACAGCTGTGCTCCTACAGTTTATGACAGATTACAGGATCTATAGTAAAAACATTCAAGTAATATAAAACATACAGAAATAAATGAAATGAAGTGCATGTGAAGTGTTGATGGTGCCTTAGACAAAGGCGGTCAGGGACATACATCGTTTGTGTGAAGTGTAATAGATACTGTACATTATCACTAAAGGGTTCATTTAGCATTGAACTGCCATTGAACAGTGTTGAACATGCAATAGTCAGGTTTTAAAAAACAATATCAAAATCAATGCAGCAGAACCAGAGATATCATCTTTTCTTTTTTTTTCCCACACATTCTTTGTCCGTGTCAAAACCTGGTGCCTACATTACCCACAATACAGCTGAACCTCCAACATTTTGGCCGGAGATTCGGTTGTGTTATGCTATGCCATGCTAGTAGTGGCTAATGTAACCTCGAGCCTCTAGCCTCAAGCAGAGATGAGGAGTGGGTAAACTCACTTCTTTGTAGCTCCACACACTTCTCAAACCAACATTCATCAGATGTCACACGTCTCCCTCCGGAGACAAAAGGCCTCATCCAACTGTTTTCACATCCGCTGTCGTAGTCAATAACACCTGAGAACAGAAAGCACTTCATCTGTCAGTGATAAGACATAAGCCCCCTCCTTCTCTCTCTCCTGGTGATCTCCACACCTCATCTCTTAATCTCCATGGCTGCAGGAATAAGATGAATAAGAGTGTAGTGCGCAGTGTGTTAAGTTTTTGTTTTTCATGTTTCAGGACAGAAAAGTCATCATCAAAACTATGAAGACGTACATGGTGAAGTTTGCCACGGTGAGTTCTCAGTGCTCCTCCATTCATTCATTCATTCATTCATTCATTCATAGAAACAAGCTGTTTGTATTTTATTGCTCTTATTTTCGAAGAGGTCAGCCTCTAAATGATGATTGCCCAGCAGTGACACCTCAGATTATTGGTGGAGAGAGTCAAAGACATCGTCCACACTGAGCCAGTTTATAAACATTTTCAGTGTTCAGATCAGCTGTAGAACAGTTGTAGAAAGATCGAGTCCAGGCCTGATTAGCTGACCTGGACTCCTGGTAACCAGATCTTAGAGTCTCTGCTAAACTCCTGTCATTCATGTGTCAGCTGTTAAAGCCTGTTTAACTGACTGTCATTGGTCCGCAGGGGGAGTTCGGTCACCTGGTTCTTCTGGCCATATTCGACTGTGTGGACGACACCAAGCTGGTCAAACAGGCCGTGCTCTCAGTAAGTGTGATGATGCTCGTGATAATCCTGATCATGAATTCATGTGTTACAATGTATGCAGTTACATTAATGCAGTTATTGTCTATACATCTGGTCTCACCTGTTTCCCACCTGTTCAGGAGATCCTGTCGTCTCTGGACGAGGTCATCAGTAACAAATACGGGAAGAAGGTTCTGCTGTACCTGCTGAGCCCCAGAGACCCGGCTCACCTGCTGCCAGAGATCATCAAGGTGTTGGAGCGAGGAGACGGAAACGCACACAGGTAACAACTCTCCCAGAGTGTGTGTTGGTAGACTTGAAGAGTTCTGTTGCTGTTAGAAATAAAGAGTTCACCCACTCAGACCTCTGCACAGGCTTTTTTCACAGCAGACACTTTTACTTTTTGTGAGTTTTTTTTTAATTTCTTTTATTTGATTTATTTATATAGACACAAAAAACATTACAAATAAACGATGTATAGTTTTCTTATGAAAAGGATGTGCAGGCGAGGAAAGAATCCCAATCAGGGCCTGTTTTATTTCTCAGCATTAAAGTGAAGCGGTTAATACAGAGTTACCTCGACTGTGTTGTGATGTGAGGCTGATGCAGCTGTGGTGTCTCTAGTCTGCTCCACTCTCATTAAAAGTGATATTATGAAGTAAAAAGTGGCCTAAAACAAAAGTTGCAAGAGTAATATAAAACTAAAATAAAAATGACATAAGATTAGTTACAAAAAGGTTCTTGTTTTAATGCTTTCTGAAATCATCTCATAATTTATAGGTTTATTATTTTATAATCATATATTAATGGAATAATTTACTTTTTTTTTTCAATTTAAATCAGTGACCTCTGTGAACTGTGCTCCTGTAAAGATGATCTATAGCCCTCAGTTGTCATCAGCTCCTGTTGTGATTTTACAGCTGACCAGCAGAGATCAGCAACTGTCATAGATCAAACTGTTGTCAGTGTTGCGTTGCTGTGTGTGTTCAGGTGTTTGTTGGGATGTTTGAGACACCAGCAGCATCACATCTGTAGAGAGAAAGAAAAACAATTTGCAACACGGACAAAATGTGACATTGGTAACATTAAGTAGGTTAATTGATTTAAAATGACTGACAGGTGGATGTAATGGGTTATTTAACTGCAGCAAGTTTAAAGTCTTTAAAAGTTGATTTTGTTGTAAATGAACCGAAACAATCAGCAGATGAACCACAGTGACATGAGCTCTGTCGTCTCCATCAGTAAAAAGGACGCGGCCCTTCGGAGGAAAGAGCTGCTGGAAGTCGTCTCCCCCCCGCTGCTCGAGTATCTCCGTGACAACGCTGCCACCATGGTGATGGACAAGGCCACCAGCGTCACCGTTAGCGACATCTTGGCGTCAGCCTGCGGGGACCTGCGGCCCGCCATGACAGCTGTGGCTCAGCTGGCCAATCAGGAGTTAGTGCCGGGAGGGATCAATGGACAGGTGTGTGTGTGTGCGTGTGTGTGTGTCATGTAGAAACACACTGTAGAGGTGTGTCAATGAGTTCATAACTTTTTTACTCAGCAGGATATTTGTTTTCCCTGAACCAGAACTTTACAACATCAAACTGACCTAGTGCAGAAATTCAGAAAGTTATTGATTCGTTTATTAAAACTTGTGTTGAAATGATTGGATTGAAGGAACTTCATTAAATGTAGTTACACAGGAATGGATTGTAAAAACTTTGGTGGTCATCATCATCATCATCAGACTCAAATTAAATTTCTCTGATACTTAAAGTTTATGACAATCCCATCAGGCTCAGCTGTTCTTTTTGTTTAGTGTTAATTATCAAATGTTTCAGATTAGTGTTTATTTTATAATGACCACGGGGAAAAACAATTATACAGAAGCTACCGGGCAGTTTTCATCACAAACCCAAGAAAAGGTTTTCCTGAAGTGGTTCGTTGTTGGTTGAATCGTCTTGTGAACTCTGTTTTCATTCCTCTGTAGCTTCACATGGCCGAGCACCCAGCAGGACACCTGGTGCTCAAATGGCTCATAGAGCAGGACATGACACTGTCAGAGGCAGGCAAGGAAGGTAAACGCGTGCACACTCACACACACACTGCTGCTTTCTGGTGTGAAAATCTAAAATAATTTCACTGCACCAAAAACTATTGAACCAACTTTCCACCAAATGACATAAAAATAGTAAAGTTGTTAAGACAAAAACAACCTCCTTGGTGAAGGACAATAAAGGTTAAAGTTTAAAGTTTCCTCCGTCTCTCTACCTTCCACTCCCTGTTGATGTCTACCTCTCTCGCCCTCTCAGAGCGTTTTGGCAGGATACTGGTGGACACGGTGGGGACAGACAAACTGAAGAGCTGGGTGAAAGCCAACAGAGGAGCCATGGTGCTCTGCAGGTCAGTACACACACACACACACATGACATGAGTGACATGCAGTTACACAATACAATGCAGCCACTTAAAGCGTCATCCACATCATAGAAAACAAATTCTCTCCTATAGCTTCTCATTTATCTGCCTCCTCCGCAGGATACTGTGGGATGCTGTGCTGCCCACTATACTAAAAAATTCAGAAACATTGTCTGACTTATTCTGGATAATCTACAACCTCATTGTCAACAGCGTTAGTCAGTCCATCCACAATGTCGCAACCGCAATAATTAACACAAATTCAACCAATCCCAGTGAATTCTGGGCGACCTTGTGTTTATGTCCAATCACTGCAACTTTTCCACAAATTTCACAGATCATCATGATTTCCTGAGAGCACAAAACTCACTTCCTTGTTTCTGGTTGTGAAGCATGTGAAGCTGCAGAGATGTGTGATACGAACGTCTCACATTTACCAACAAACATTACTGTTAAAGACCGTGTAAAGCAATTCCCCATGTTTTACACGAAAGCGGGGGTAAATTGTTTTGTACTGCTGCAACATTGTGGTGGAGCCACAGGTGTACAGCTGCTGGAGCCATTTTCATTTTTTAATTCTCAATGAATTATACAAAAGAAAAACAGTGACAATTTTTGCTATTTTTAAGTTTCTAAGTTTCTAAGTTTCTCTGTGACTGATCAAATCAGTAAATACAGCTGAAATCACAGCACAGCTGGTGTCTTTCATGTATGTGTTTGGGGATTTTGTCAGATGACGTCGAGGTTATAAAATCAGGCTTTTAGCAGCAGCTTGAAAGTGACTGCTGGTTAACATGTAGTTTTAATGGGCCACGTTTCAGTCACCTGTTTCAAACCTGTTCGGTTGTCATGACAGCAGAAACAGAAAAACATGTAAATGAGAACAGTTTTATTGTGAATTCAGCTGTATGAAAATACTGTATATGTGAGGAGGAGAGAAGCAAACAAAGAGCTGGAACCAGCGGACACTAGGCAGAGTGATAAAAGCCTATGATGTG
Organism: Seriola lalandi dorsalis; assembly: GCF_002814215.2. Lineage (NCBI taxonomy): Eukaryota > Metazoa > Chordata > Actinopteri > Carangiformes > Carangidae > Seriola > Seriola lalandi. The sequence continues at coordinate 121,375 of NW_019525344.1, forward strand.
GTCCAGCCATATTCTAGGTTTAGATTTAGTCTTGTTTGCTTTTGTTAGTTAAACCAGGTGGAAAAGGTTTCAATGTCTTCTAACCACATTTTCATAATCTGCCTGTTTGTGTGTTTGTGTGTGCAGCCTCCTGAACAGCTGTGACAAGTCTGTGGCCACAGAGGTGAAGGAGACGCTGAAGTCCATCACATCAGAGCTCAGCAGTATCAGCAACAACAAAGGAGCTGAAATCCTGCTGGAGAATCTGAACAAGTAGAGACTTTTTTTAAAAATTCAAACAAACTGGTGACATTAAACACATCACCTCCCGCGCAGCAGTGAGTGTTTGTCCAGCAAACACCTACAGGACTGAGTGTGTTTGTAGCTGTGGATGGGAACGTTCTCAGGAAGTGGATACAACCTGGAACACTGTCATTTCAGTCGTTGATGGAAAAATGGATTGTGTTTGTGTCAATAATGAAATGTGATGCTGCAAGAAAAACAGGTTCAAATACACAAATTCTCAAATAATTCAGAAACATATCTCAAACCTGGACAAATAAAACCAGAAATATCTGCATGTCTTGATAGAACCTAAAGGTTATTTGGTAAACAGGCCCTTTAACAAGGACTAGTGAACACAGGGGCTGTCGGTGAATACACACAGCAGGAACTACTTTCTGTCCAGTTTTGATTCTTACTGCCATCCTCAGTTTCTTTTTTTTTTTTGTAATATTTTGTACTTTGTGAACAATAATTGTATCAGAGGAAAAGAATGTTTGCAAAATAAAGATTATTGTGATTGATATTATTACCTAACTGTATGTCCTACTGTTTTATTCATTAAAAGCTTCCATTGTAATCAACACATAAGCTGGAGCTGTTGTTCTCTCACCCAGCAAATAAAGTGCTTTTCTGTGCAGGGGTGCTGATATTTAAATGAAATCATAATGAAATAGATTTTTTTAAATTAGTGTGAGAATGATAAATGACAGTTTAAGAAAAGATGTCTGAAAATGCATAAAAACCACTTGTGATAATTGAAAAGGAAAAAAAGCCTAAATTCAGTTTGTGGCGATCTTGTTTGTTTGGTTGTTTAGAGCTGCTAAGACTGAAATTCGTATGCCCAGCTATACTCTATAGAGATACTAAAATGTATTACAGCCATAATACTATGACTTAGCTGATTAAAGATGATTTAGCTCTATATTTAGAGCATTAATACTCTTGCTCAGTCACTCACTTTCAACAACAACCCATAAACGACATGCCTCCGGCTCTGACTGTCACCATCAACGATGGCTCTGTTCCAGTAAGTTATGACAGTGAACCAGCAGCTAAATGGTATTCAGCCATCACTCACTAAATTTACACCTGTGCTTTTCCTGCTGTGACATGACATCTGTGAGAAAGGTCCATCAATACTGTGAAATATACAATCATATCCCCTGAGTTGCTGATTTCAATTGTGTTCAGTTCAAATTTTCATCATCACTGACTGTAGGTCATAATGATGTGATGATAGAATACTCAGTGGCTCAGTACTGTTACATTCACTTTAGTGCAACAATATGAACATAAGTTAAAGGAATAGTTTGTCATTTTGGGAAATACACTTATTTACTTTCTCACTCTCATATCTGTCTGATAAATGAAGCTGGACACAGCTGACTGTCTAAAGGTAACAAAACACCAACAAGTTAACAAATGAACATGGTTTATCTTTGTTTAATCTATTCAAAAACACATAAAAGTTAGTTTGCGCTTCAATGGGGAGTTCGATGCAGGGACCACTTCCTGGTCTGGCCAGTGACTTCCTGACTCGTCTGTGCTTAGGCTGTCGCCTTGTCACACCTTTTATCTTTGGCCAGAGCCAGGATAGCCCATGCTTCAGTCTTCATTCTACACAAACTTAATCACCTGATACCTGACTGGTATCAATCTACTCATTTACTATGCAATTAAGTGACCAAGTGTGTTTCCCAAAATGTCCAATTATTACTTTATTAGTTCAGTAGCCGCCTGTCAAAAAATACATTGATCTTTTGGTAAACCTTAAACCAGGAAGTAACAGCGTCCTGTTCATTACAGCTGATCCGAGAACAATGAGGAGAGCTCCACTGTCACTCAAGTTCAGCTTGAGTTCACTGTTAAACAGGTCACACACACACACACACACACACACACACACACAAACACACACACACACACACACACACACACACAGAGCTTCATGGCTTTATGACGACAAGATAGAGAGACATAGGTTTATTATTAGAAAGAGAGAGAGACGCACGGGAGAGATAAACGGGTCTCATATCCATCGTCCAGATGTTGGGTCTTAAACTTATGATTTAATTCAGTCCTGTTGTCGTTCACTCCTGAGTCCTGGATTATATGTGAGCTTTACAGGCTGATGGATGAAGAGAAGAGGCTGCTGATGGTGGTGGTGGTGGTGTGGACAGCTTTAGCGTAGATATATGTAGATTAAACAGACTAAAAGGATGAGTATAAAATAAGAAAAAACTGCCCAACATTTCTTTTTTTTGTTCTCCAGGTTACTATGAACTTGCAGCACCGGTACAGAGGATGTTTCTCCCCCTTTCTCCCGGTGCCTGCTGATGCAGATATACAGGAGTCCCTTCAGGAACATCAGAAACTGTTGAAACCGCACTGACTCCCGCATTCAAATTCTGACTCAAGGTCTGAGGGGGTAAAGTGATCATTGTACAGCATTGTCAGGTTCATTCTTCATCTGCAGACTGTAGAGACACATTAGCATCCTGTGATGTCACGCTCAGGCTTCTGAAGGGACTGTTTGCTGTATCCGTGCTCATCAGGAATCAGTGATTTCTCGAAAACCATTCCCCCAAGATTTAAATTTTCCAGATTTTCGAAAATCTCACTGCAACGGGGAAGTCTTCGGCTGAACGGCCTCCTCGCAGCACTCAGAGAACTTCTTCGCCGCCCTTCTGGTAAAGTGCAGCTTCCCGCGGGCCTTGGTGACAGCGGTGTACTCCTGGGACTTGAGCTTGGTGTAGTAGTCAGAGAACTTGTTGTAGAGGACCGAGATGGGCATGCCATTGAGGATGACGCCAAAGGAGATGCAGATGCAGGCAAAGATGCGGCCCAGGTTGGTCTCTGGGAACATGTCGCCGTAGCCCACTGTGGAAATACTCACCTGAAGGATCAGAGAGACACAGAGGAAGGTGGAGAAAAACAAGAGAATACTGAATGTAAAGACTGGATAAAGACACTGTGACCGATGTTAGCCTCACTCAAACATGGACCTATCGTTTTCACCTGGAGGCTTTTAAGCCTCTGACATCGTTTTTAACTCAAAGCTGTGATTTTGATAACAGCACTCTAAAAACATTTAAGTCACATAGTAAAGGTTGGACTCCTCAAGTTACAATCTCAGGTTCGCATTAGCTCCATTTGCTTTATAACTATAATTTTCACAATTTTCATACAGTAAATAATGTGAATTAGATGTAGAAAAGGTTAAAATATCAGAAAATGAAACTGACAAAATTAAACTTTAGATAAGATCCACTTGGTAAGACACAGTCCTCCATGCTTATCATAGAGAAGCTTAGGGAAGCTGCTGTGTACTGCACTTTATCAGAGGTGTAGATTAACAACATATCAAACTCCTCCAAGTTTAGACACATTTTTTTATGTTTATGTTGTGCAAAACAGTAAGTTACCAAGTACACAGGAAGTCATTTCTGTGAGTCAGAGAGTGATGGCTGTAGAGTGATTAAAGATCATTTTATACACCGTCTGGTAACAGGTAGAGAACAGATATATATCAGAGTGTTTGTCAGTCTGAGTGACTGCGCGTGAACATGTTCATGAGTTGCGACTCACAGCGGCCCACCACCATGCATGTGGCATGGAGGTGAAGTTCGTGTTGTAGACGTCATGCTCCACAGTGTACACCATGGCAGAAAACATGAAGATGCCCATGCCGATGAAGAGAAGCAAACAGCCCACCTGCACACAAACACACTTTATTTTCCATTTCCTCAATATGTTAAATGGATGTTTTGGCTCTTAACTGTGAGGCCTTTTAAAATTAAATCCTCATTTTGAACATTTCCAAAACACTTTCTTCATCAATCCTCTAACAAATTGAATCGAGTTGTCTCTAACTGGTTTATGTGTTGTAAGCTGCAGTCTGACCTGCTGGTAGCACTGTCTCAGCGTGAAGCCAAAGGCTCTGAGGCCTGTCGAGTGACGAGCCAGCTTCAGAATCCTGAAGATTCGCATCAGACGCATGATCCTCAGAACCTGACCCACCTGCAGAGAAAAAACACAGGAGAACCAATATGGGTGAGAAAAACACATCTAATTTATTTGTTTCATCATTAACTAAATTATTAAATCATTTGTGAATTATTATTTCTAATCATAATCTCTTCCATCTGCCCCATTTCACCTTTCCAACACGCGCCACAGTCTCGATGTCCCCTGAATGCAGGTGCATGTCCTTGTCCTCGAAACACTCCAGGACCATCTGCAGGTAGTGCGGCAGGATGGCGATCAGGTCGACTGTGTTCAGGACGCTACGCCCGAAACACTTGAGGTCAGGGGTGGACACCAGGCGCAGCAGGTACTCCAGGGTGAAGAAGGCGATGCAGAATGTCTCTACGTATTCTCCGTAGAATCTGCCACTGAGCTGGCCTGAGGCTGTCTGCGGAGTGACAGTGAATAGAAATCCCGCTTTTGACTGTTTACTGGATGAACCGTTACTCCCCATTAGCGCTGATGGTAAGAGAAACTTTAGACAAATCAGGTTTCACTGAGATTTCTATTAATAACTAACTGAGTAATCACAACTTCCATACTCATCTTTCTCCAAAGTTTACTAGCTTCAGATGGCAACCACTGGATTTAAAAACAGGCCTGAAATAATCTGCTGAGTATACATTTTGCCTTCTTACTGTTCCCACACACCCACAGAATATAACACACACTTTGTACTGCAACTCTTCCACGGTGTTGAGAGTCATGGCGACCAGAGAGACCAGCACGAAGACCGAGGAGGCGACCCCCATCAGCTTGGCGGTGATGGAGGAGAACGGCTTCTCCATCAGGTTCCAGATGTTCCTCCTGGTCGGCCCGAAGGCCATGCCGTGAAATAACTCCTCGTTCTCCTCCATCTCCACCTGGAGAAGAAAAGAAACAGGAGAAACTTTATTGTCACTAACAAAAAACGAGAAGCGGCTAATGTTTTTATAAATGAGTATTTAAAACAACAAATAAATGCTTCGAAGTAACACAGAAACAAACAGAACACACGTTAAGGTTGTAAGAATAAAAGTGAATAATAATTCACTGCATCAGAGTGGGAAAGAGTGGGAAAGTGAATAAAAAGTATGGATGTATGTAGATGAAAAAACAGTAATATATTAATTAAATAAACTAATAAAATGAGAACAAAGCAAACTAACCACAACAAACTAAAATGTGAATATCACAAGCTTAAAACCAAAAGCTAAATGTCAAGAAGATACAACAAACTGCATCAGAGTGGGACCTCTGTGCAACAAACTGTGCCAAGACAAAGCTTATTCTCTGCTCTCCATCTGTCAAGACGGCAGCGATTTATAATGTAGGTCAGACAGACTCAGAGTCAGCCAGCAGATTACTGACAAAATGTCTCAGGTAAAAATTAAAACCAAACTGCAGAACCAATGAAGTTAGTAGGTGATGACCTCCTGACATTTTTATTTTGCAATTCTTTAAAACGTCCGGTCCCTGGCAGGTGGGAAACACCAATAAGTAGTGCACACGGATTACTGCAATAGTTCATAGGGATGCTAAATTCCATTGAAAAATGTCTCCAGTGTGTTCTGAGGATTATCCACAGTAACTGGGACATGGTTTCTGAAAAGAGTTATTTTATAAATGTCATTTTTCAATGCTGTAAGAACCACAAATCAAATTCCATTCACGTGTGTTATATTTAGGTGGAGGCACAAATTTCAACCAATATATCCAAAAAACCAATATGCAATGATAGCTAGCACTATAGTAAAGTGAGAGAAAATAGTTTTTCAGGAGGTGTCCCGTTGTAGGAAAAAAAGCTCAACAGATAAGAGCTACAAACCAAGTGTTGTCCCCATCCAGTCTGTTGTCTTTCATCCAGACTAACTCACATATCAAGAGGATTTATTGAACTGTGACTGTTAGCGGTTTTTTTTTTTGGTTTTTTTTTACCATATTAACAATACAACCTCAAACCCTAATCCATATTTACCTTTTTAGCTTAGCATGCTAGCATTAAACTCAAATTACAGCTGAGGCTGATGGGAATGTCATTTGTTTTGCCAGTATTTATTCATATAAAGGTCACCAGGTGCAAGAGGATGACCAAAGTTATTCATATCTATGAACATGAATTTTACCAAATTTTATGACTGGCCATCTGACTGACTTTATCATCCATAGTTTAATTTACATTTATTCTATCAGAGGGGTCGAGAGCCAACAGTCCACAGGTTCTCTTCTCAACCACAGACTCCACCCACTGATAAACTCCTGTAAGCTGAGGAGAGAAACTCAACTGCTGGGGTCGACTGTCGGGCCTCTGCTGCGTATGGCTGTTCACTACTGCAGCTTATGTATGATCAGTGGTACAGAGCAGTGAATAAACTGCTGGCTGTGATTAAGATGTCCAAATCTGTCTCAGCTTGATGACCTAACAAATCTTATTTCCTCAAAAAAAAAGAGGCTCTGATTATCTTAAGTGTTTCCCCTTTTCACCATGTTTTGCTAACAGATATATTTACAGAGAGATCTGGGACAAGGCTGTCTACTACAAGTCTTCAGAGATTCGGCTACATGCTTTTCTACGGCCCTTATAAAAATGTAAAAGCCAGCCATCCCACCTCTGCCATCAGCTGCTTCTGTATTTTCAGTTGCTCATTCAGCTCATCCTGCCTCTCTTCGAAGGAGATGCGGCAGCATCGTTGGCTGTTTTTGATTCTGACGCCCCAGTAGTTTATCTCCTCCAGGAAATTGCGGGGACACAGCTCATCTTTAATCCACAGCACTCCAGTTCTGATGGAGAGGACAGAGACGGGAAAACGTCCAGAGTTATTCTAAGTGGTCATAAAGGAGAGGGAAACTCACTGTGGACTCAAGACTGCATAAATGTGTGGCCTGCTTCTGAATTAATTCATGTTAACACGTAACCCTGTTTTACAATGTTTAATCTTTATTTTCACCTGTAGAAGTTGAAGATGTTGTGGAAGATTTTAGGATCTCGATCAAAGAAGAACTCATTGCTCTGGACGATGTAGTCATCACACAGGTCCAACTTCCTGCTATGGTCCGTGTACGTGGCCAACCGGCCAATCCGTGTTTTTGGATACCTGGCAGCTAATCTGTAGGGCAGTTGGTAAACCTGGAGGAAGGGAAATGAGGCAAGAACAAAGTAAAATACAATACAGGTAAAAAAGAAAAAAGAAAAAAGAAAATAGTAGTGATATAATTTGAACCATTTTGAGAAAGCAGTTGTAATAGAAAGCCACACATTTAAGAATTGACCTTTGCAGATTACAGCTGTCTCTGTTCAGATGTCTGTCATTAACTATTTAACACTTTAGAATATAATCATATCATCTATTAATATAACGCTAATTCTTCAGTTAATTGTACAAAAATGTAAGAGAATGGTGAAATGCCAAATTGCTCATTTTGTACAACAGCCAAAAAAGTATTCAATATATAATGGCCCCTGTTGGACTCCCGGTAGAACCTCCGCAGCAGGTTGTGCCAGTTTGCAGGCGAAGAACTGATCTGACAATGACTGAACAGCTCCTCCTGGTGGAGAATCTGCAGTCTGCTAAATATGAACGAATGAAATCTAGTTCAATGAGGTCCTTCATGTCTCGTAACAAAAAGGTCGTCGACCTACCAGTCTACTGAAGCAGTGTATTTGGGGTTGAATTTCAATAGAGTAAGTTACCGTTCCTCCAACATTGATGTTGAGAA